>NC_092286.1:28988676-29286176 GCF_036320965.1 Panulirus ornatus
TATGTGTATACATGTGTATGTGGGTGGGTTGGGCCATTCTTTCGTCTGTTCCCTTGCGCTACCTCGCTAACGCGGGAGACAGCGACAAAGTATAACAAAATATAAATATCATATTCCCTGCAATAGTAGAGACACCTTTCTGAAATGAATAATAATCTCTTTAGTAAAGTTCTCATTATCATACCACTCATGTCTTGGCTCGATGACGCTACCTTTTCAAAAGAAAATGTACATCATGAAACATAAACTCTTGCACACGTAGATGGTATTTGCCACCAAGGAAACAACAATGTGTCTCTCTCTGGAGTAACGGGGAATATTGGAAAGACTCTCACGTGACAGTAGACTAAAGAATGAACGAAATTAAGCCTAAGATTAAAGTAATTTTGAACAGAGGAAGGGGCTTTGAACAGAAGACCAGGTAATGAGCTAGCGCTGCCGTTACAACGAGCAGAATTCAAACACCGTGGAGACAAGTGATCAACCTTGGGAGAGAGACGAGCAGAAATACCTGGAAGAATCCACAGGATAGTGTAGGGTTATATAAGTCGTCCTAGGGTCATTGCTGACAGTGGCTGACCTGGGAGTGTTGAAGGAGGGTTTGGACTCATTTCACAGGCAACCGCACGTCAGCAGTCCAGAGAAGAATGAAAACAAGAGAGGAATACGACATGCATAAATGCACAGGGTGGCCTTCATTGTGTACGACAGGGACCAAAAGAAGTCAGTCAAAAGAACCCCCGACAATATACCACTGTGACCGACCCATTCTCGTCGCCATCCACCTGAAGGTTGTAAGACAAGTACAACTCTCAGCCTTACTTCTACAACGGTACCTCTAAAAAACAGTGAACTCCACAGTGGAGGTACCAAGGAGCAGTTCTATCTCCAACTCTCTTCATTCTCTTTCCACACGACCTCAAGCAGACCTTCCCATGAAGGTCCCTTCGTATGCAGAAGACCTCACCAATAGACCACACCATCCTGAAACCACAGTAATAACATCAAACATGCAGGACAATATGGCACAACTGGGACAATATGCCACATTCAGAACAGAATGTCAGCATTTCCAAAGAAATGTCTAAACCTCTCTTTTCATCCCCGGACTGGCACCTCGAATCCAGCGCACTCCCTCCACTCACCTAGAATGGACAGCCACTTCCTCTAAGCAAAACGCCAATCATTCCACGCATCATGTACGACACACATGACATTCACTCCCCACACCAATAACCACAAAACACAAACTAAATGTCCTCAGAACATTAGAACCTATGCAAACACTCCATCCTGTCCACATTAAATCATGCCTTCCTCTCCCTGGACTTCCATCATCTCAAAGCAAATAAAAAAAGGTTGCAAGCTGTGCAAAATAGTGCAACCAGAATAATCACCAGCTACCTAGCAACCATGAACACTGAACACCTTCAAAATGAAACAAAGATCGTCCCAGTAAAGCCACTACATCAACACACTTGATTCTCACTTCTATACTCCAGTACTAGACCCCCTCCCACCCACACCATTCTAGAACTAACCACAAACCCCTAAGTAGAAATGGAAAGCGTACCTTAGCTCACATATATTCCCCCCAAACCCACAACACATTTAACATTGATAAAACATACACACACACTGGCATAACTCGACAAGACTCAAGCAACTGAGCTCCCATCTAAGTTTTCAACTCCAATCCATCAGACATGCGCCCACAAGACACCTCACACCCCAGACGAACGCAAGGCGACCTCTCCCGCTTTGGTTTCACACATGCCATCTCTACAACAATACAATATCGTTACGGCATATTCCAAAAACCTTCCTGACCACGATGCAACTGCCATAAAGATGACAGCGAGCACTTAAATACATATAGCATTAATAGATTACATTCTGATTGAGAGGCGTGTCAAAGAGAGACTCTTGGATGTGAATGTGCAAAGAGAATTAGCTGGTCGGATACTTCATCACTGCCTAGTGGAGGGAAGGGTGAAGATTTGAAGAGGCTTTAAGAAAAGAGGAAATAATAATATGGGAGAAAAGGCGGTGGCGAAAGTGCGCGAGTTTAGAAATAAGGCGAGGATGAAGAGATACCCAGAGAGATTGAGTATACAGTGGCAAAATATGAGATCAAACGAAGCTAGGGGGAGTGGCTGAGGAATGAGAAGTAGTTAGGGAGGCAGTGATGGCTGGCATGTGCGAGAGAAGTGGGTGGCTCACATGGGGGACGGCGGGTGGTGGACAAGTGAGGTGTTGTGATGGGATGACAAAGAGCTGCTGGTGAAAGACAAGGGAGAGCTAGGTACATGGGAGGTACTTACAATGAGTGAGTGGGAGATGTTCAAAGGAAAGTGGCAGGAGGTGAAGGGGAAGGTGCAGGAGCTGAAAAAAAAAAAAATATGGGTAAATGAGAGTTGGGGTGAGCGAGTAAGAACAAACTTTAGGGAAAATAAAAAAAAAAAAACTGTTTTGGAAGGAGGTTGAGACAACAGAAATGGGAACATCGGTGAAGGAGGCAACTGGTGAAATGGTAACAAGCAAAGACGAAGTGAAGGGAGATGGGGGGAAGGGGGGGTGATTATTCTGGAAGACCGCTGAATGCAATTCAAGATAAGAGTGGCAGGTGTCGAGTGTCTGGGTCGAGGAGGTGTGTGTGAAGGGAGTGAGTCACGGCAAGTGTCATGGTGAAAAGAGAAGAGGTGGTGAAAGCCTTGCATGAAATGTGGCAAGGTGGCTGGAGTGAAGGACAGGCTACTGTATTTGAATTTCTTAAGAAAGGGGGTGACTTGTGTTGTGGACTGGGTAGGATTTTTAGGTGTAAGTATGGATCATGGTGAAGTGCTTGAGGATACGCAAAATGTTCAAGGTACAGAGGTATACGATTAATGTGTGTACCTGTTTAGTTGTATGGAGTGGTAGAGGATGTGTGTGGACCAGATGTATGTTTTGAATGCGTGGTAAAACATCTAGAAAAAAACATAAGGATTTGTATGTGGCGTTTAATGGATATGGAGAAGGTATATGGAGAAGGATGATAAAGATGCTTTGTGGAAGGTGAAACGAATATATGGCGAGGGAGGAAAAGTATCAGAAAGAAAGCTTTTTATCACGAGAACATGGGCATGTGGGCAGGTGGGTACTGACGGTGGCTGGTTCAATGTAAAAGCGGGTCTGCGGCAGAGGGTGTGTGTGTGTGTGTGTGTGTGTGTGTGTGTGTGATGTCGCCATGACTGTTTAATCTGTGGATGGGGTGGCGAGGGAGGTGGGTGTAAAAGGGCCTGTTGTTCCGGCAGTGTGGTGGCCGATTCGAGTGAGAAAATGTAGAAGTTGGTGTCATAGTTTGGAAACCATGAGAGAAAAATAAGACAAGAACAAATGTGAATAATAGCAAGACTTTCACCTTTAGCAGTGAAGAGAAGGACTGGTTATTTGGAGTTTGAAAAGGGAGAGAACTTAGAGGAAATAGAGAGTATTTTTAGATACGTGGGGGAGGATACAGGGGCAAGCAGGACCATGGAAGCTGAAGTGAACTACAGGACAGGTTTGGGGGGTAGTGAGGAAGGTGTGTGTGTGTGTGTGTGTGTGTGTGTGTGTGTGTGTGTGTGTGTCTGTGAGGGGGGAAAAGATAGGGCATGTCTAACGATAGAGTAATCTCATCAGTGCTCTATGGAAACGAGGCGTGGCCCTTACACGGGAAAATGTGCAGGAAGATGGATGTATCGGAAATGAAATGTCTGAGGACTTTATGTGGCGTGGGGAAGGGTTGAGTGTGTAAGAAACGACAGGATAAGAGAAGAGGTCTTGGGACTAAGGGGAAAGTATGTGCGCGAGTTTAAAAGAGTGTGTGTTGAAATGGTGGAACAGGTTGACAGAGGAAATGATGAACAAAGAAGGTATACAAGTCAGAGAGAGTGGAAGGGACAAAAGGAAAAAAGGGAATGAAAAAGAGAGAAAGTAAAAGATGCGTTTGAAGGTTTTGGGCCTGACATGAAGGAGAGTGAGTGGCGTGCAAGGGATGGAGGAATGTGGTATAGGAGAGAGAGAGAGAGAGAGAGAGAGAGAGAGAGAGAGAGAGAGAGAGAGAGAGAGAGAGAGAGAGAGAGAAAGAGAGAATATGTCACTGTGGGCTGAGCCACGAAACCATGGCCTGGTGGATAATATGGAGTTGTGGGTTTCAGTGCAGTGTACATGGCAGCTGGGGAGTGGGAAGTGGCGAACATGTGAAAAAATCGAACCTGGGCATTTCAAGGCTTGATTACAGATCTGAATAATGAATAAACAACACAAATAACAACAAACAAAGGCTTCAAAATCATATTCAGCATGAAACACCTTACCTATGTAGACAACACTTTCAATCACACTTGTTTCCAGCTGAGGGAAAACAGTAGATAAATACAATGGTAATTGTGTACATGTGTATATATGTATGTGTCTGTGTGTGTATATATATGTGTACAGTGAGATGTATAGGTATGTATATGTGCGTGTGTGGACGTGTATGTATATACATGTGTATGGGGGTGGGTTGGGCCATTTCTTTCGTCTGTTTCCTTGCGCTACCTCGCTAACGCGGGAGACAGCGACCCAAAAAAAATACAAATAATAATATTGGGCATTTCTTCGGCCAATGAACTTAATCATTCGAAATTGGAGTAATGAATAATAATAATGGCCTACTTCACTTTAAATAATACCTGGAAATATTCTAATATGGCTTCCTTGGTTTAATAGATTGGAAGTACCGAGAAACAGCGCGAATAATTATGAAAAAAAATTAGATTCAAGGTAATTCAAGGCTTAATTACAGAAATGAATGGTCCTAAAAAGACAGTGGATTATACAAAAAAATTTTATAGAAGGAAAAAAATATATGACATTGAGATTTCAAAATTATCATCGTGGTCACGTGACTCTTTTGAAATGGTGAACACGGTAACACGAGTGTGTGTGTTCTGTCTTTCAACACGTGACTCTTTTGAAATGGTGAACACGGTAACACGAGTGTGTGTGTGTGTTCTGTCTTTCAACACACACCTTCTCATTTGGGGGTAGTTAGCGTTGTTCTCTCTGTAAACTGCCTGTTATAACGTAGTTAACGTTGTTCTCTGTGTAGACTACCTGTTATAACGTAGTTAGCGTTGTTCTCTCTGTAAACTACCTGTTATAACGTAGTTAGCGTTGTTCTCTGTGTAAACTACCTGTTATAACGTAGCGTTGTTCTCTCTGTAAACCACCTGTTATAACGTAGTTAGCGTTGCTCTCTCTGTAAACTACCTGTTACAACGTAGTTAGCGTTGTTCTCTCTCTGTAAACCACCTGTTATAACGTAGTTAGCGTTGTTCTCTCTGTAAACTGCCTGTTATAACGTAGTTAGCGTTGTTCTCTCTGTAAACTACCAGTTATAACGTAGCGTTGTTCTCTCTGTAAACTACCTGTTATAACGTAGTTAGCGATGTTCTCTCTGTAAACCACCTGTTATAACGTAGTTAGCGTTGTTCTCTGTGTAAACCACCTGTTATAACGTAGTTAGCGTTGTTCTCTCTGTAAACTGCCTGTTATAACGTAGTTAGCGTTGTTCTCTCTGTAAACTACCAGTTATAACGTAGCGTTGTTCTCTCTGTAAACTACCTGTTATAACGTAGCGTTGTTCTCTCTGTAAACTACCTGTTATAACGTAGTTAGCGTTGTTCTCTCTGTAAACTACCTGTTATAACGTAGTTAGCGTTGTTCTCTCTGTAAACTACCTGTTATAACGTAGTTAGCGTTGTTCTCTCTGTAAACTACCTGTCATAACGTAGTTAGCGTTGTTCTCTCTGTAAACTACCTGTTATAACGTAGTTAGCGTTGTTCTCTCTGTAAACTACCTGTTATAACGTAGCGTTGTTCTCTCTGTAAACTACCTGTTATAACGTAGCGTTGTTCTCTCTGTAAACTACCTGTTATAACGTAGTTAGCGTCGTTCTCTCTGTAAACTACCTGTCATAACGTAGCGTTGTTCTCTCTGTAAACTACCAGTTATAACGTAGCGTTGTTCTCTGTGTAAACTACCTGTTATAACGTAGCGTTGTTCTCTGTGTAAACTACCTGTTATAACGCAGTTAGCGTTGTTCTCTGTGTAAACTACCTGTTATAACGTAGTTAGCGTTGTTCTCTCTGTAAACTACCTGTCATAACGTAGTTAGCGTTGTTCTCTCTGTAAACTACCAGTTATAACGTAGCGTTGCTCTCTGTAAACTACCTGTTATAACGCAGTTAGCGTTGTTCTCTCTGTAAACTACCTGTTATAACGTAGTTAGCGTTGTTCTCTCTGTAAACTACCTGTTATTACGTAGTTAGCGTTGTTCTCTCTGTAAACTACCTGTTATAACGTAGTTAGCGTTGTTCTCTCTGTAAACTACCTGTCATAACGTAGTTAGCGTTGTTCTCTCTGTAAACTACCCGTTATACGTAGTTAGCGTTGTTCTCTCTGTAAACTACCTGTTATAACGTAGCGTTGTTCTCTCTGTAAACTACCTGTTATAACGTAGCGTTGTTCTCTCTGTAAACTACCTGTTATAACGTAGTTAGCGTTGTTCTCTCTGTAAACTACCTGTCATAACGTAGTTAGCGTTGTTCTCTCTGTAAACTACCAGTTATAACGTAGCGTTGTTCTCTCTGTAAACTACCTGTTATAACGTAGTTAGCGTTGTTCTCTCTGTAAACTACCAGTTATAACGTAGCGTTGTTCTCTCTGTAAACTACCTGTTATAACGTAGTTAGCGTTGTTCTCTCTCTGTAAACTACCTGTTATAACGTAGTTAGCGTTGTTCTCTCTCTGTAAACTACCTGCTATAACGTATGTGAACATAGTGAACCTCCGTACCGTTGTGGGATGTGTGCCAAAGAGCCACAAAACCACGGGACCCAATATGAATTATAAACACCTTCCATAAAATGCCACAAAAATATTTGTGAACCTACGTGTCAAGGTGAACCTACGTGTGAAGGTGAACCTACATGTGAAAGTGAACCTACGTGTGAAGGTGAACCTACGTGTGAAGGTGAACCTACGTGTGAAGGTGAACCTACGTGTGAAGGTGAACCTACGTGTGAAGGTGAACCTACGTGTGAAGGTGAACCTACGTGTGAAGGTGAACCTACGTGTGAAGGTGAACCTACGTGTGAAGGTGAACCTACGTGTCAAGGTGAACCTACATGTGAAAGTGAACCTACGTGTGAAGGTGAACCTACGTGTGAAGGTGAACCTACGTGTGAAGGTGAACCTACGTGTGAAGGTGAACCTACGTGTGAAGGTGAACCTACGTGTGAAGGTGAACCTACGTGTGAAGGTGAACCTACGTGTCAAGGTGAACCTACGTGTGAAGGTGAACCTACGTGTGAAGGTGAACCTACGTGTCAAGGTGAACCTACGTGTCAAGGTGTATGCTTTGGCTCCTGGGTCTTGACCTGAAATAACTGAGGTATATTCAAAGCTTGGCTTGTGTCGTGAGGTGTTGGGATAAAGCTTGGCTTGTGTAGTGAGGTGTAGGGATAAAGCTTGGCTTGTGTAGTGAGGTGTAGGGATAAAGCTTGGCTTGTGTAGAGGTGTAGGGATAAAGCTGGGCTTGTGTAGTGAGGTGTAGGGATAAAGCTTGGCTTGTGTAGTGAGGTGTAGGGATAAAGCTTGGCTTGTGTAGTGAGGTGTAGGGATAAAGCTTGGCTTGTGTAGTGAGGTGTAGGGATAAAGCTTGGCTTGTGTAGTGAGGTGTAGGGATAAAGCTTGGCTTGTGTAGTGAGGTGTAGGGATAAAGCTTGGCTTGTGTAGTGAGGTGTAGGGATAAAGCTTGGCTTGTGTAGTGAGGTGTAGGATAAAGCTTGGCTTGTGTAGTGAGGTGTAGGGATAAAGCTTGGCTTGTGTAGTGAGGTGTAGGGATAAAGCTTGGCTTGTGTAGTGAGGTGTAGGGATAAAGCTTGGCTTGTGTAGTGAGGTGTAGGGATAAAGCTTGGCATGTGTAGTGAGGTGTAGGGATAAAGCTTGGCTTGTGTAGTGAGGTGTAAGGATAAAGCTTGGCTTGTGTAGTGAGGTGTAGGGATAAAGCTTGGCTTGTGTAGTGAGGTGTAGGGATAAAGCTTGGCTAGTGTAGTGAGGTGTAGGGATAAAGCTTGGCTTGTGTAGAGGTGTAGGGATGAAGCTTGGCTTGTGTAGTGAGGTGTAAGGATAAAGCTTGGCTTGTGTAGTGAGGTGTAGGGATAAAGCTTGGCTTGTGTAGTGAGGTGTAAGGATAAAGCTTGGCTTGTGTAGAGGTGTAGGGATAAAGCTTGGCTTGTGTAGTGAGGTGTAGGGATAAAGCTTGGCTTGTGTAGTGAGGTGTAAGGATAAAGCTTGGCTTGTGTAGTGAGGTGTAGGGATAAAGCTTGGCTTGTGTAGAGGTGTAGGGATGAAGCTTGGCTTGTGTAGTGAGGTGTGGGGATAAAGCTTGGCTTGTGTAGTGAGGTGTAGGGATAAAGCTTGGCTTGTGTAGTGAGGTGTGGGGATAAAGCTTGGCTTGTGTAGTGAGGTGTAGGGATGAAGCTTGGCTTGTGTAGTGAGGTGTAGGATAAAGCTTGGCTTGTGTAGAGGTGTAGGGATAAAGCTTGGCTTGTGTAGTGAGGTGTAGGGATAAAGCTTGGCTTGTGTAGTGAGGTGTAGGGATAAAGCTTGGCTTGTGTAGTGAGGTGTAGGGATAAAGCTTGGCTTGTGCAGAGGTGTAGGGATAAAGCTTGGCTTGTGTAGTGAGGTGTAGGGATAAAGCTTGGCTTGTGCAGTGAGGTGTAGGGATAAAGCTTGGCTTGTGTAGTGAGGTGTAGGGATAAAGCTTGGCTTGTGTAGTGAGGTGTAGGGATAAAGCTTGGCTTGTGCAGAGGTGTAGGGATAAAGCTTGGCTTGTGTAGTGAGGTGTAGGGATAAAGCTTGGCTTGTGCAGTGAGGTGTAGGGATAAAGCTTGGCTTGTGTAGTGAGGTGTAGGGATAAAGCTTGGCTTGTGTAGTGAGGTGTAGGGATAAAGCTTGGCTTGTGTAGTGAGGTGTAGGGATAAAGCTTGGCTTGTGCAGTGAGGTGTAGGGATAAAGCTTGATTCAAGCTGGGTCTTAGTGCCATGGCTGACAGCTCCAGCCGCCATAGTCCATGTCATGTCGTCCGGGTCACGGCATTTTGAATAATGGGAGCAATTCATATATATAGAAACCATTTACAAATTTACAGTCCGGGTAACGGCATTTTGAATAATCGGAGCAACTTATATATATATATAGAAACCATTTACAAATTTACAGTAAAATGTGTAAAAAAAAACTTACTCGTTTAATGCAAGGGACTTGTATGTATTTAACTCTCCCATGGCGCAGCGAAGAGGAACATCTCTCAACTTCGGGCCATATACTAAGGCTGTCAGACCATCCATCCGTCAAAGAATAAGACCCTAGTGAGCTTCTTCGTCGCTTGAACTATGTTGAATTGTCTTATCTTCGTTGTGCGCCACAGAAGCCAAAGATTTACAGTAAATTGAGAGCGACTGAAGACACGACCCGGCAGCCATGGTTGGTGCGTTGCCTGCCAAACGTTGCGCACGCGCAGAACCCACTCGCGTTCTGGTGACCGAGCTTACAGAATTTTCGAATAAAACGATAGTTCAAGCTAAATAAAGAGCATTTAAATAATAAAAAACTTATTTGTCTTCATTAGTAACCTAATACATTACAAAAACCCTTCCTGGGAACAATTTACGGAGAATGACTAGGAACAGAATATGATCCTTAAGTACTCCAAATCTAAAATTTTTTCAAGCTAAATTACACACGTTAATGCCTCCAGGACAGCATATCAACCATGAAATATCATTCAGGATAAATAATATGATGTATATTGAGGTTTTAAAGCGAAATTGGTTGAGGTTGGAGGTGGAGGCCGACGGTGGGCGGGGAGGCAGCAGGCCCAGGGGCACGTGCATGTGGCAGCAACTATCAAGTAGCGTGGCCATTTTTGCCTCTGTTTAAGCAGGTATGTAACTTGGACCGCGTAACAAGATTGTATATGGCGCATGAGGCGTCATACATTATTCCGAGGCTATGACGAAGTCTGGGCAGGGAGGCTATTGGGGGATTATTTGACCGGAAATAACGTAAGTCTGGGGCGACTCGGGTGTTTGGACGCTGGGGGGGCGTTGTGAGACCCAGCTTACAACACCCACGGGTTACACCACACCCACGGGTTATACCACACCCACGGGTTATACAGCTGGTTAGGATCTGCTATCTTGTCACCAACGGTATATTTAATGGCTAAAGAAGACTCTCGGGAATTATAAATGAGCTGGGGCGACATTTATTACGTGAAAATCTCCATCTTGACCACGCGGGGTTGGGGCGCGAAGGTGGAGGGAGGAGGAGCGGCCAATAATGGAGAACGAAGCTGTTTTATTAAATAATTAACTCATTCTGGCTTCCATAAATGATTTACATTTACCTTTTAGGGGCGAGGAAGGAAGGATAAGTTGTGGTTGTGATTATAAGCGGGGAGAATGGCTTACATGGTGCTTGGTATGTTATAATAAGGTTTGGGAGGGAGGGAGGGAGAATTATAGGCAAGTTGTGCATTATTAAATTAAATGACAAATGTAAGGTTTGGCCATATTTATCTGTGTTGTCATTTATATTAAGTAAGTTATGAGTGTAAGGTTTGGCCATATTTATCTGTGTTGTCATTTATATTAAGTAAGTTATGAGTGTAAGGTTTGGCCATATTTATCTGTGTTGTCATTTATATTAAGCAAGTTATGAGTGTAAGGTTTGGCCATATTTATCTGTGTTGTCATTTATATTAAGCAAGTTATGAGTGTGAGGTTTGGCCATATTTATCTGTGTTGTCATTTATATTAAGTAAGTTATGAGTGTAAGGTTTGGCCATATTTATCTGTGTTGTCATTTATATTAAGTAAGTTATGAATGTAAGGTTTGGCCATATTTATCTGTGTTGTCATTTATATTAAGTAAGTTATGAGTGTAAGGTTTGGCCATATTTATCTGTGTTGTCATTTATATTAAGTGAGTTATGAGGAATTATGTTAATAGCCAGTACCTGGAGATACTGTATTGATGGCGACCTTGGCGAATTATTATAATTATTCAATGTTTATCAATAACTCAGGGAATTATAATAATTATTTAATGTGATTCAATTATTATTCAATGATTTGAATCAAGTTTCATTTGGGTTGTGAGAGGAAATTGATCTGTGTTTATTATGTTGTATTATTTGGCAGAAATTAATTTTGTAATATTTCTTTTGTACTTTTAAGATTTTTTTTTAAATTTGTCAGATTTTCTCTGAGGTGAAGCGAGTTCTTTGTACTGTGCTATTAGTGTGTACTGTGCTATTGGTGTGTACTGTGCTACTGGTGTGTACTGTGCTATTAGTGTGTACTGTGCTATTGGTGTGTGCTGTGCTATTGGTGTGTACTGTGCTATTTGGTGTGTACTATGCTATTGGTGTGTACTGTGCTATTTGGTGTGTACTATGCTATTAGTGTGTACTGTGCTATTGGTGTGTGCTGTGCTATTGGTGTGTACTGTGCTATTTGGTGTGTACTATGCTATTGGTGTGTACTGTGCTATTGGTGTGTACTGTGCTATTAGTGTGTACTGTGCTATTGGTGTGTACTGTGCTATTGGTGTGTACTATGCTATTGGTGTGTACATGCTATTGGTGTGTACTGTGCTATTTGGTGTGTACTATGCTATTGGTGTGTACTGTGCAATTAGTGTGTACTGTGCTGTTGGTGTGTACTGTGCTATTAGTTTGTACTGTGCTATTTGGTGTGTACTATGCTATTGGTGTGTACTGTGCTATTGGTGTGTACTGGGCTATTGGTGTGTACTGTGATATTGAAGTGTACTGTGCTATTGGTGTGTACTGTGCTATTGGTGTGTACTGTGCTATTGGTGTGTACTGTGCTATTGGTGTGTGCTGTGCTATTAGTGTGTACTGTGCTATTGGTGTGTACTGTGCTATTGGTGTGTACTGTACTATTGGTGTGTGCTGTGCTACTGGTGTGTACTGTGCTATTGGTGTGGACTGTGCTATTGGTGTGTACTGTGCTACTGGTGTGTACTGTGCTATTGGTGTGTACTGTGCTATTGGTGTGTACCGTGCTATTAGTGTGTACTGTGCTATTAGTGTGTACTGTGCTATTGGTGTGTACTGTGCTATTGGTGTGTACTGTGCTATTGGTGTGCACTGTGCTATTGGTGTGTACTATGCTATTGGTGTGTACTGTGCTATTGGTGTGTACTGTGCTACTGGTGTGTACTGTGCTATTGGTGTGTACTGTGCTATTAGTGTGTACTGTGCTATTGGTGTGTACTGTACTATTGGTGTGTACTGTGCTATTGGTGTGTACTATGCTATTGGTGTGTACTGTGCTATTGGTGTGTACTGTGCTATTGGTGTGTACTGTGCTACTGGTGTGTACTGTGCTATTAGTGTGTACTGTGCTATTGGTGTGTACTGTGCTATTGGTGTGTACTGTGCTATTGGTGTGTACTGTACTATTGGTGTGTACTGTGCTATTGGTGTGTACTGTGCTATTGGTGTGTACTGTGCTATTGGTGTGTACTGTACTATTGGCGTGTACTGTGCTGTTGGTGTGTACTGTGCTATTGGTGTGTACTGTACTATTGGTGTGTCCTGTACTATTGGTATGTACTGTGCTATTGGTGTGTACTGTGCTATTGGTGTGTACTGTGCTATTAGTTTGTACTGTGCTATTTGGTGTGTACTATGCTACTGGTGTGTACTGTGCTATTGGTGTGTACTGTGCTATTGGTGTGTACTGTGCTATTGGTGTGTACTGTGCTATTGGTGTGTACTGTGTATTGGTGTGTACTGTGCTATTGGTGTGTACTGTGCTATTAGTGTGTACTGTACTATTGGTGTGTACTGTGCTATTGGTGTGTACTGTGCTATTGGTGTGTACTGTGCTATTAGTGTGTACTATGCTATTGGTGTGTACTGTGCTATTAGTGTGTACTGTGCTATTGGTGTGTACTGTGCTATTGGTGTGTACTGTACTATTGGTGTGTACTGTGCTATTGGTGTGTACTGTGCTATTAGTGTGTACTGTACTATTGGTGTGTACTGTGCTATTGGTGTGTACTGTACTATTGGTGTGTACTGTGTATTGGTGTGTACTGTGCTATTGGTGTGTACTGTGCTATTAGTGTGTACTGTACTATTGGTGTGTACTGTGCTATTGGTGAAGGCAGTTTCGCCTCATTACACTTATTGAAGAAATTGTAAGATTGCTGGATTGGGTATGTATATAAATACATATATATTTTGTGTGGCCAAACAACATTAACTTTCATACTTGGAATAAAACGTAATGAAAGGGTACTGTGTACTTTAAGTATAACACAATGCAATCTTATATAATACACTGAGGCCGATAAATTGGTTATAATTATGAACAGCGAAATTGGTTTGAAATACATGAAAGATAATGATATCAAAACATATATAGATAGTTTTGGATCGCAAACCACACTTGGAGGCCATGGAGTCTTATTCACCATATAAACCACCACGTAACACGTCTTATTCACCATATAAACCACCACGTAACACGTCTTATTCACCATATAAACCACCACGTAACACGTCTTATTCACCATATAAACCACCACGTAACACGTCTTATTCACCATATAAACCACCACGTAACACGTCTTATTCACCATATAAACCATCACGTAACACGTCTTATTCACCATATAAACCATCACGTAACACGTCTTATTCACCATATATAAACCACCACGTAACACGTCTTATTCACCATATAAACCACCACGTAACACGTCTTATTCACCATATAAACCACCACGTAACACGTCTTATTCACCATACAAACCACCACGTAACACGTCTTATTCACCATATATAAACCACTACGTAACACGTCTTATTCACCATATAAACCACCACGTAACACGTCTTATTCACCACATAAACCACCACGTAACACGTCTTATTCACCATATAAACCACCACGTAACACGTCTTATTCACCATATAAACCACCACGTAACACGTCTTATTCACCATATAAACCACCACGTAACACGTCTTATTCACCATATAAACCACTACGTAACACGTCTTATTCACCATATAAACCACCACGTAACAAGTCTTATTCACCATATAAACCACCACGTAACACGTCTTATTCACCATATAAACCACCACGTAACACGTCTTATTCACCATATAAACCACCACGTAACACGTCTTATTCACCACATAAACCACCACGTAACACGTCTTATTCACCATATAAACCATCACGTAACACGTCTTATTCACCATATAAACCATCACGTAACGTCTTATTCACCATATATAAACCACCACGTAACAAGTCTGACCTTTTAAAGCAAATCTGGTTTTAGAGGACAATTAGAAAAAGTTAATTAATCTTCATCTTAAATCTTGCGTGTATAAAGGGGATTTGTGAATTAAACCCTCCATTTTCCTCTTTGCCTTCTGGACGCTGCCATGCCATTGTAATGGCCTTTGGCGGCGCCAAAAAGCCTTTTATCATTATTCGAGAAGTAATTCAGCGGTGGGAACTATGGTACAGTAATGTGGGTAGTTACGGCTAGGTTAAAGAATAGTCAGTGGGGAGAAAATGTGTATTTGAGGACAATGATAGAAGGACAGGGTTAATTATTTGAATGTAATACACGGTGTCAGTTTAGAAGTAAGAGAAGGATAGGGTTAATTATTTGAATGTAGTACACGGTGTCAGTTTAGAAGTAAGAGAAGGACAGGGTTAATTATTTGAATGTAGTACACGGTGTCAGTTTAGAAGTAAGAGAAGGATAGGGTTAATTATTTGAATGTAGTACACGGTGTCAGTTTAGAAGTAAGAGAAGGACAGGGTTAATTATTTGAATGTAGTACACGGTGTCAGTTTAGAAGTAAGAGAAGGATAGGGTTAATTATTTGAATGTAATACACGGTGTCAGTTTAGAAATTAGAGAAGGAGAGGGTTAATTATTTGAATGTAATACACGGTGTCAGTTTAGAAGTAAGAGAAGGACAGGGTTAATTATTTGAATGTAGTACACGGTGTCAGTTTAGAAGTAAGAGAAGGATAGGGTTAATTATTTGCATGTAATACACGGTGTCAGTTTAGAAATAAGAGGACAGGGTTAATTATTTGCATGTAATACACGGTGTCAGTTTAGAAATTAGAGAAGGATAGGGTTAATTATTTGAATGTAATACACGGTGTCAGTTTAGAAATAAGAGAAGGATAGGGTTAATTATTTGAATGTAATACACGGTGTCAGTTTAGAAATTAGAGAAGGAGAGGGTTAATTATTTGAATGTAATACACGGTGTCAGTTTAGAAATTAGAGAAGGAGAGGGTTAATTATTTGAATGTAATACACGGTGTCAGTTTAGAAGTAAGAGAAGGACAGGGTTAATTATTTGAATGTAGTACACGGTGTCAGTTTAGAAGTAAGAGAAGGATAGGGTTAATTATTTGAATGTAATACACGGTGTCAGTTTAGAAATAAGAGAAGGAGAGGGTTAATTATTTGCATGTAATACACGGTGTCAGTTTAGAAATAAGAGAAGGACAGGGTTAATTATTTGCATGTAATACACGGTGTCAGTTTAGAAATAAGAGAAGGATAGGGTTAATTATTTGAATGTAATACACGGTGTCAGTTTAGAAATAAGAGAAGGATAGGGTTAATTATTTGAATGTAATACACGGTGTCAGTTTAGAAATAAGAGAAGGACAGGGTTAATTATTTGAATGTAATACACGGTGTCAGTTTAGAAATAAGAGGACAGGGTTAATTATTTGCATGTAATACACGGTGTCAGTTTAGAAATAAGAGAAGGATAGGGTTAATTATTTGAATGTAATACACGGTGTCAGTTTAGAAATAAGAGAAGGATAGGGTTAATTATTTGAATGTAATACACGGTGTCAGTTTAGAAATTAGAGAAGGAGAGGGTTAATTATTTGAATGTAATACACGGTGTCAGTTTAGAAATTAGAGAAGGAGAGGGTTAATTATTTGAATGTAATACACGGTGTCAGTTTAGAAATAAGAGAAGGATAGGGTTAATTATTTGAATGTAATACACGGTGTCAGTTTAGAAATAAGAGATTATGATGTCGATAATACAATTTCATTTTCTTTTTGAAATTAGACTAGATTAATGAAATGATTCATATATACATGATATTGTTGTTAAATGCTTATAGGTATGTAGGTGTCGCTTAAACCCTATATATATCTATGAAGTGTTTCAAGTCTGTAAAACTGGCTTCGCACCATCTCGCATATGGCGTCCAATGGCTTCAAATTTCAGAAAGTAAGTGAAGTATGCCAGCCCTTGACCGTAGACTAGGTTAGCTTAGATGTGTGTACTTAATAATGATGTAAAACAAGGCAGCGTTGATCCGTAGAGTCCATCGTGGTTCTCTTACTAACCCGTGTGAGTGAACACTCCCAACGAAACAAATTGAAAAAAACCCCACAAATGTTCAGCACGACACACTCCAATTTGGAAAGTGTTCTTGTTTTCTCTAATGCCGTAAGTGCCCAGTGAGGCAATTACTCTCTCCTCGTGTGTAAGTACTCGTGTGAGTACTCTCTCGTGTAAGTTCTCATAATAGGTCCTCTCTCTCTCTCTCTCTCTCTCTCTCTCTCTCTCTCTCTCTCTCTCTCTCTCTCTCTCTCTCTCTCTCTCTCGTCGTAAGTCATCGTAAGTACTCGTGTGAGTACACCTGTAAGTTCTCATAGGTCAAATCTCTCTCTCTCTCTCTCTCTCTCTCTCTCTCTCTCTCTCTCTCTCTCTCTCTCTCTCTCTCGTCGTAAGTCATCGTAAGTACTCGTGTGAGTACACCTGTAAGTTCTCATAGGTCCTCTCTCTCTCTCTCTCTCTCTCTCTCTCTCTCTCTCTCTCTCTCTCTCTCTCTCTCTCTCTCTCTCTCTCTCTCTCTCTCTCTCTCTCTCGTAAGTACTCGTGTGAGTACACCTGTAAGTTCTCATAAGTCAAATCTCTCTCTCTCTCTCTCTCTCTCTCTCTCTCTCTCTTGTCGTAAGTCATCGTAAGTACTCGTGTGATCTCTTGTAAGTCATCGTAAGTACTCGTGTGAGTACTCTTGTAAGTTCTCTCTCTCTCTCTCTCTCTCTCTCTCTCTCGTTGTAAGTCATCGTAAGTACTTGTGTAAGTACTCTCTTGTAAGTTCTCATGGGTTCTCTCTCTCTCTCTCTCTCTCTCTCTCTCTCTCTCTCTCTCTCTCTCTCTCTCTCTGTCATAAGTCATTGTAAGTACTTGTGTGAGTACTCTCTTGTAAGTTCTCTCTCTCTCTCTCTCTCTCATCATAAGTCATCATAAGTACTCGTGTGAGTACTCTCTTGTGAGTTCTCATGGGTTCTCTCTCTCTCTCTCTCTCTCTCTCTCTCTCTCTCTCTCTCTCTCTCTCTCTCTCTCTCTGTCATAAGTCATTGTAAGTACTCGTGTGAGTACTCTCTTGTAAGTTCTCTCTCTCTCTCTCTCTCTCTCTCTCTCTCTCTCTCTCTCTCTCTCTCTCTCTCTCTCTCTCTCATCATGTCATCGTAAGTACTCGTGTGAGTACTCTCTTGTAAGTTCTCATGGGTTCTCTCTCTCTCTCTCTCTCTCTCTCTCTCTCTCTCTCTCTCTCTCTCTCTCTCTCTCTCTCTCTCTCGTCGTAAGTCATCGTAAGTACTCTCTTTCAAGAGCACGGAGAGAAAGAAGGGTACTTAAAGGATCGTTATGTCCATGTACATAATGTATGACATGCCAAATGCGTCTGTGATAATGCAAGACATGTAGAATAGCAATTTGCTTGCTCTGAGATGAGGTAAATGGCAGGCGTACAGACATGGCTGGCTCTCCATGACATGCATGGTTTACGTATAAGCCTTCTGGACCCTCTGTGTATACTAAGACAATCATGCAAATTTATTTTTTTCCCTATTTGTATGAATGATTTGAATAACAGACAGCTGCATGGTGTAAGGAGGGAGCAGCTAGGTCCCTTAACCTAGCTGGGGTCAAAGCTCTGCCTTGTATGGGCAAATTAAAGATATAAAGACATGGACATATACATCTATGAACACATGCAAAGACACCAAACACAGACACATATCCAAAAACATACTTATTGAAACAGTTAATAGGAATGAGCAAACACAGACACATATGCAAAAACACCTATTGAAACAGTTAATAGAATAGGAATGGGCAAACACAGACACATATCCACAAACACACTTATTGAAATATTACTTGATAGGAATGGGCAAACACAGACACATATCCACAGACACACTTATTGAAATATTACTTGATAGGAATGGGCAAACACAGACACATATCCACAAACACACTTATTGAAATATCACCTGATAGGAATGGGCAAACACATCCACAAACACACTTATTGAAATATTACTTGCTAGGAATGGGCAAACAAAGACACATATCCACAACCACACTTATTGAAATATTACCTGATAAGAATGGGCAAACACAGACACATATCCAGAAACACACTTATTGAAATATCACCTGATAGGAATCGGCATCCACATCCACAAACACACTTATTGAAATATTACTTGCTAGGAATAGGCAAACATAGACACATATCCACAAACATAGATTCATATATTAGTTGATAGGAATGGGCAAACACAGACACATATCCACAAACACACTTATTGAAATATTACTTGCTAGGAATGGGCAAACATAGACACATATCCACAAACACAGATTGAAATATTAGTTGATAGGAAAGGGCAAACATAGACACATATCCACAAACATACATTGAAATATTAGTTGATAGGAATGGGCAAACATAGACACATATCCACAAACATACATTGAAATATTAGTTGATAAGAATGGGCAAACACAGACACATCCATAGACACACTTATTAAAACATTACCTGATAGGAATGGGCAAACACACACACACACATCCACAAACACACTTATTAAAACATAACTTATTAAAACATAATCCTTCTAAAATATTAACAAACAGGAGCCAAGACAGTGATAGTATAGGAACAGTAGATGCAGTATGTGAAGTTGGAGAATAAGCCTTTCTCATTGATGGAAAAAGTGCTGATAGGGAGGAATTTGATGTGTAAAAAGATTGGTGGGGGAATTTCGGATGGTTCATTAAGAGACATGTTTTTTTGGAGTGTCTTTAGGAGATATTCCACATCATGGCACAACATATTAGGATCAGAGGGTCTGATATACAAATTACAAGCTCTTATCTTAACATGTAATTACATGATAATTAAAAATATATATGACACCAGCTACAAAAAGTGATAATGCAGTGCTTGTGTTTAAGTGGCAAATGACGTGATAGGATCAAAAATCAAACACTCTAAAGGGAGACATAATTGTATTATTAGTTCAATTTTTTTATGATATGAATTTGGTAATAACAATTGGTATCCAGGAAGCAGGGAATTGTAGTGGATGGATCTGTGGAGTTTACATTAAAGAAGGAACACATAGGAAAGGTTAAAAGAGATTTGTACCAATAAGTCAAAAATATGAAGGATAAGGGAGAGGACAATTGATAACTTTCCCATAATTTCTCTTGGGGTAAATTGTCAGTTACAAAGCAGCCAACAGTGCTCAGGAGTTCAGAGGGAAGAGCTGTGGTGACTGATGTATATAGATATGCAGCGAACGGAATGACGTGTTTGAAAGCGTTTTCACAGTGGAAGATATATACTCCAGCCCCTCCACTGGTGACATGGCGCTGGACACTGTCCCTAATGCCAGAGTCTCGTTTTAAGACAAAAAAGAGTAAAGATGTGTGGGCTGGTTAATGTGAGAAATGTATGTTCTGCTGGTTGATATGAGAAATGTATGTTCTGGTAAATATGAGAAATGTATGTTCTGGTAAATATGAGAAATGCATGTTCTGGTAAATATGAGAAATGTATGTTCTGGTAAATATGAGAAATGTATGTTCTGGTAAATATGAGAAATGTATGTTCAGTTGGTAAATATGAGAAATGTATGTTCTGCTGGTAAATATGAGAAATGTATGTTCTGGTAAACATGAGAAATGTATGATCTGCTGGTAAATATGAGAAATGTATATTCTGCTGGTAAATATGAGAAATGTATATTCTGCTGGTAAATATGAGAAATGTATATTCTGCTGGTAAATATGAGAAATGTATATTCTGCTGGTAAATATGAGAAATGTATGTTCTGGTAAATATGAGAAATGTATGTTCTGCTGGTAAATATGAGAAATGTATATTCTGCTGGTAAATATGAGAAATGTATATTCTGCATGGAACATATGAGAAATGTATATTCTGCATGGAACATATGAGAAATGTATATTCTGGTGGTAAATATGAGAAATGTATGTTCTGGTCAATATGAGAAATGTATGTTCTGGTAAATATGAGAAATGTATGTTCAGTTGGTAAATATGAGAAATGTATGTTCTGCTGGTAAATATGAGAAATGTATGTTCTGCTGGTAAATATGAGAAATGTTTATTTTGCTACTAAATATGAGAAATGTATATTCTGCTGGTAAATATGAGAAATGTATATTCTGCTGGTAAATATGAGAAATGTATGTTCTGCTGGTAAATATGAGAAATGTATGTTCTGCTGGTAAATATGAGAAATGTATGTTCTGCTGGTAAATATGAGAAATGTATGTTCTGCTGGTAAATATGAGAAATGTATGTTCTGCTGGTAAATATGAGAAATGTTTATTTTGCTACTAAATATGAGAAATGTATATTCTGCTGGTAAATATGAGAAATGTATATTCTGCTGGTAAATATGAGAAATGTATATTCTGCTGGTAAATATGAGAAATGTATATTCTGCTGGTAAATATGAGAAATGTATATTCTGCTGGTAAATATGAGAAATGTATATTCTGCTGGTAAATATGAGAAATGTATATTCTGCTGGTAAATATGAGAAATGTATATTCTGCTGGTAAATATGAGAAATGTATATTCTGCTGGTAAATATGAGAAATGTATATTCTGCTGTAAATATGAGAAATGTATATTCTGCTGGTAAATATGAGAAATGTATATTCTGCTGGTAAATATGAGAAATGTATATTCTGCTGGTAAATATGAGAAATGTATATTCTGCTAGTAAATATGAGAAATGTATATTCTGCTGGTAAATATGAGAAATGTATATTCTGCTAGTAAATATGAGAAATGTATTTTCTGCTGGTAAATATAAGAAAGTATGTTCTGCAGGTAAATAAGAGTAAAGTATGTTCTGCTGGTAAATATGAGAAAAGTATGTTCTGGTAAATATGAGAAATGTATATTCTGCTGGTAAATATGAGAAATGTATATTCTGCTGGTAAATATGAGAAAGTATGTTCTGCTGGTAAATATGAGAAATGTATGTTCTGCTGGTAAATATGAGAAATGTATATTCTGCTAGAAAATATGAGAAATGTATGTTCTGCTGGTAAATATGAGAAATGTATGTTCTGCTGGTAAATATGAGAAATGTATGTTCTGCAGGTAAATAAGAGTAAAGTATGTTCTGCTGGTAAATATGAGAAATGTATATTCTGCTGGTAAATATGAGAAATGTATGTTCAGCTGGTAAATATGAGAAATGTATGTTCTGCTGGTAAATATGAGAAATGTATGTTCAGCTGGTAAATATGAGAAATGTATGTTCTGCTGGTAAATATGAGAAATGTATGTTCTGCTGGTAAATATGAGAAATGTATGTTCTGCTGGTAAATATGAGAAATGTATGTTCTGCTGGTAAATATGAGAAATGTATGTTCTGCTGGTAAATATGAGAAATGTATGTTCTGCTGGTAAATATGAGAAATGTATATTCTGCTGGTAAATATGAGAAAAGTATATTCTGCTGTAAATATGAGAAATGTATGTTCTGGTAAATATGAGAAATGTATATTCTGCTGGTAAATATGAGAAAGTATATTCTGTTAGATACGAGAAATGTATGTTCTGGTAAATATGAGAAATGTATGTTCTGGTAAATATGAGAAATGTATATTCTGCTGGTAAATATGAGAAATGTATATTCTGCTAGTAAATATGAGAAATGTATATTCTCTGGTAAATATGAGAAATGTATGTTCTGCTGGTAAATATGAGAAATGTATGTTCTGCTGGTAAATATGAGAAATATATATTCTGTTAAATACGAGAAATGTATGTTCTGGTAAATATGAGGATAGTATGTTCTGCTGGTAAATAAGAGAAAAGTATGTAATTATCTGGCCTTCTACAAGGGGCCAGAGAAGTATAGAGTAGGTTCTTCATTTTGGTCACTGGACCTATACAAAGAGCTGAGAGAGGAGGTACAGAGGAGAGCGACCAAAAAAATTTTTGAAAATGAAGGGTCGTGAGTTACAGGAAAAGGCCACAAGTCTTCATTTTGATCACATTTGAAGACAGTAGAGTAACGGGTGACTTGATTATAAAATTTTTTGTTTTTCCTAAAACCCAGTGATGGTTTAAATGGTGAAAAGTTCTACGAGAGATGCAATTATTGAGTAACCAGACGCCATAATATGGAATTAAACGAGGAAAATCTATTAAGACAAAGGATGTGAAGTACTTAAAGTTTAAAAGTAGTGGATCGATGGAAAAAAATATGAGTATTGAAAGTGACTATGGACAGGATAAATGTTTAAAAGCGTATGTTATCAAATTCAAGAGATGGGGCCCCATGGGTGTATAACTCACCCGTTTTAGTATATTTAGGTGTGTTCAGAAACACCTAAATAGGAGGAATTAAGGAACAAGGCCCAAAAATAAGATCATTTTTAAACGTTTCAGATCATGTGATGGTTGCATTTGGTTTCACATTCTACACGTTCCTCTCCTTCAAAGTACTGGAACAGGAAATAGTTTGGATGCAAACATCGAACGTGTGGAATTTCCCGAGGAAATAACTTTACAGAGAGAGAGAGAGAGAGAGAGAGAGAGAGAGAGAGAGAGAGGGCACAGATGGAAGGGAACACGTCTTGCAGTCGAGGGAAACAGATCCAGCAGGACTGATGGAAAGGGGAAGACACGTCCTGTTCCACAGCACTTGCAGTTAGCTGGCCAGGGGGCGCCACGTGCCGGGCGGGGTAAGGGGAGGACGCACGGCTTTGACCATCATCGCGCAGCGTGGCAGACGGACTTTAGGGCGGGGTTCAAACGGGTGAGTAGCCAATCATCATGCACTATTCCAGGACTCCTGCAGGAAAGGGGCCAATCAGAGCGCGGTCCACACCGGACATCCGGGGGCAGACCCAGGCCATCTAATGGATCCCATTGACACTTTCGTACACCAAGATGAGAGGATTGTTCCTACGTTGAATTTAAATATATTTTACGGACGCCACGCCTATGATAGCGGAGAAAATTACCGTCATTGAGTTTGATTTGGTCGTAGAACAACATTCCATCTGCAATGGCCACTGTAAAATATTGTTCATGTCCTTTTTTTTAACGGCTCGAGTGAGTTTAAGTTAGAAATCTATCAAATGTTTTTTGATAATGATCTCGAGGGACCAAAGCTTTGGAATTATAGTCATGGAAGTCCATGGGAGGAGCAGATAAGAGTTGTGTTCGGGCTTGCTAACCTATCAAACCCTATTAGACACTCCATGTATCCTTGCAGACATCGTAAAGTGAAGCTATGCCACACTGGGCATGACTATGTCGGCCACAGACGAGCGAACACACCCCGTGGCTTGCCTCAGGGATAAAATGAGGAAGCTTTACCTCAGTGCAGGGATGGGTTTGCTGAGGGGAAGATCTGTGGTCCGGGGCGAGCATGTAACCCGGATCAGACAGACCTCAGCTCGCCAAGGAAGATAAGTTAGCTATTCCTGCTACCTCAGCCCTCCAAGGAAGATAAGTTAGCCATTCCTGCTACCTCAGCTCGCCAAGGAAGATAAGTTAGTCATTCCTGCTACCTCAGCTCGCCAAGGAAGATAAGTTAGCCATTCCTGCTACCTCAGTTCGCTAAGGAAGATAAAGTTAGCCATTTCTGCTACCTCAGCTCGCCAAGGAAGATAAAGTTAGCCATTCCTGCTACCTCAGCTTGCTAAGGAAGATAAAGCTAGCCATTCTTGCTACCTCAGCTTGCCAAGGAAGATAAAGCTAGCCATTCCTGCTACCTCAGCTTGCCAAGGAAGATAAGTTAGCCATTCCTGCTACCTCAGCTTGCCAAGGATGGTCAGTTAGCCATTCCTGCTACCTCAACTCGCCAAGGAAGATAAGTTAGCCATTCCTGCTACCTCAGCTCGCCAAGGAAGATAAAGTTAGCCATTCCTGCTACCTCAGCTCGCCAAGGAAGATAAAGTTAGCCATTCCTGCTACCTCAGCTCGCCAAGGAAGATAAAGTTAGCCATTCCTGCTACTTCAGCTTGCCAAGGAAGATAAAGTTAGCCATTCCTGCTACCTCAGCTCGTTAAGGAAGATAAGTAGCCATTCCTGCAACTTCAGCTCGCCTAGGAAGATAAGTTAGCCATTCCTGCTACCTCAGCTCGCCAAGGAAGACAAAGTCAGCCATTCCTGCTACCTCAGCTCGCCAAGGAAGATAAAGTCAGCCATTCCTGTTACCTCAGCTCGCCAAGGAAGATAAGTCAGCCATTCCAGCTACCTCAGCTCGCCAAGGAAAATAAGTCAGCCATTCCTGCTACCTCAGCTCGCCAAGGAAGATAAGTTAGCCATTCCTGCTACCTCAGCTCGCCAAGGAAGATAAAGTTAGCCATTCCTGCTACATCAGCTTGCCAAGGAAGATAAAGTTAGCCATTCCTGCTACCTCAGCTCGTCAAGGAAGATAAGTTAGCCATTCCTACTACCTCAGCTCGCTAAGGAAGATAAAGTTAGCCATTCCTGCTACATCAGCTTGCCAAGGAAGATAAAGTTAGCCATTCCTGCTACCTCAGCTCGCCAAGGAAGATAAAGTTAGCCATTCCTGCTACATCAGCTTGCCAAGGAAGATAAGTCAGCCATTCCTGCTACCTCAGCTCGCCAAGGAAGATAAGTTAGCCATTCCTGTTACCTCAGCTCGCCAAGGAAGATAAGTTAGCCATTCCTGCTACCTCAGCTTGCCAAGGAAGATAAAGCTAGCCATTCCTGCTACCTCAGCTTGCCAAGGAAGATAAAGTTAGCCATTCCTGCTACCTCAGCTCGCCAAGGAAGATAAGTTAGCCATTCCTGCTACCTCAGCTCGCCAAGGAAGATAAGTTAGCCATTCCTGCTACCTCAGCTTGCCAAGGAAGATAAAGTTAGCCATTCCTGCTACCTCAGCTTGCCAAGGAAGATAAGTTAGCCATTCCTGCTACCTCAGCTCGCCAAGGAAGATAAAGCTAGCCATTCCTGCTACCTCAGCTTGCCAAGGAAGATAAAGTTAGCCATTCCTGCTACCTCAGCTCGCCAAGGAAGATAAGTTAGCCATTCCTGCTTCCTCAGCTCGCCAAGGAAGATAAATTAGCCATTCCTGCTACCTCAGCTCGCCAAGGAAGATAAGTTAGCCATTCCTGCTACCTCAGCTTGCCAAGGAAGATAAAGTTAGCCATTCCTGCTACCTCAGCTCGCCAAGGAAGATAAGTTAGCCATTCCTGCTACCTCAGCTCGCCAAGGAAGATAAGTTAGCCATTCCTGCTACCTCAGCTCGCCAAGGAAGATAAGTTAGCCATTCCTGCTACCTCAGCTTGCCAAGGAAGATAAAGCTAGCCATTCCTGCTACCTCAGCTTGCCAAGGAAGATAAAGTTAGCCATTCCTGCTACCTCAGCTCGCCAAGGAAGATAAGTTAGCCATTCCTGCTACCTCAGCTCGCCAAGGAAGATAAGTTAGCCATTCCTGCTACCTCAGCTTGCCAAGGAAGATAAAGTTAGCCATTCCTGCTACCTCAGCTTGCCAAGGAAGATAAGTTAGCCATTCCTGCTACCTCAGCTCGCCAAGGAAGATAAAGCTAGCCATTCCTGCTACCTCAGCTTGCCAAGGAAGATAAAGTTAGCCATTCCTGCTACCTCAGCTCGCCAAGGAAGATAAAGTTAGCCATTCCTGCTACCTCAGCTCGCCAAGGAAAATAAAGTTAGCCATTCCTGCTACGATCATTCCCTATTGCCTCAAACAGGATTAGATCAGCGTTGACCAGAGTGGCCCAGCCATCGTTGCTGTCAAGATGGAAGCACAGAAAAATATGGCCATTATTATAATATCACTTCGTTCGCCTTAGGCCAGGATGCCACATCATTTCGTACGGTTTCTCATCCAGAAATAGTGAAATATTTAGTTTCCAGTCTTCCAGTGTCTCACACACAGACGAGGCACTGTCACTTGTACGAGATCTGAACTAATGATAACGGCCTTTCATCTGTTTACGCGCCCTGCATCCAACAGATGTAGTTAAAACGTTTAACAGGTTGTATTAGGTTACAGATGTAGTTAAAACGTTTAACAGGTTGTAATAGGTCACAGATGTAGTTAAACGTTTAACAGGTTGTATTAGGTCACAGATGTAGTTAAAACGTTTAACAGGTTGTATTAGGTTACAGATGTAGTTAAAACGTTTAACAGGTTGTAATAGGTCACATGTAGTTAAAACGTTTAACAGGTTGTATTAGGTCACAGATGTAGTTAAAACGTTTAACAGGTTGTATTAGGTCACAGATGTAGTCAAAACGTTTAACAGGTTGTATTAGGTCACATGTAGTTAAAACGTTTAACAGGTTGTATTAGGTCACAGATGTAGTTAAAATGTTTAGCAGGTTGTATTAGGTCACAGATGTAGTTAAAACGTTTAACAGGTTGTATTAAGTCACAGATGTAGTTAAAACGTTTAACAGGTTGTATTAAGTCACAGATGTAGTCAAAACGTTTAACAGGTTGTATTAGGTCACAGGTGTAGTTAAAACGTTTAACAGGTTGTATTAGGTTACATGTAGTCAAAACGTTTAACAGGTTGTATTAGGTCACATGTAGTCAAAACGTTTAACAGGTTGTATTAGGTCACAGATGTAGTTAAAACGTTTAACAGGTTGTATTAGGTCACAGATGTAGTCAAAACGTTTAACAGGTTGTATTAGGTCACAGATGTAGTTAAAACGTTTAACAGGTTGTATTAGGTCACAGATGTAGTCAAAACGTTTAACAGGTTGTATTAGGTCACAGATGTAGTTAAAACGCTTAACAGGTTGTATTAGGTCACAGATGTAGTTAAAACGTTTAACAGGTTGTATTAGGTCACAGATATAGTTAAAACGTTTGACAGGTTGTATTAGGTCACAGATGTAGTCAAAACGTTTAACAGGTTGTATTAGGTCACAGATGTAGTTAAAACGTTTAACAGGTTGTATTAGGTCACAGATGTAGTCAAAACGTTTAACAGGTTGTATTAGGTCACAGATGTAGTTGAAACGTTTAACAGGTTGTATTAGGTCACAGATGTAGTTAAAACGTTTGACAGGTTGTATTAGGTCACAGATGTAATCAAAACGTTTAACAGGTTGTATTAGGTCACATGTAGTCAAAACGTTTAACAGGTTGTATTAGGTCACATGTAGTCAAAACGTTTAACAGGTTGTATTAGGTCACAGATGTAGTTAAAACGTTTAACAGGTTGTATTAGGTCACAGATGTAGTTAAAACGTTTAACAGGTTGTATTAGGTCACAGATGTAGTTAAAACGTTTAACAGGTTGTATTAGGTCACAGATGTAGTTAAAACGTTTAACAGGTTGTATTAGGTCACAGATGTAGTTAAAACGTTTAACAGGTTGTATTAGGTCACATGTAGTCAAAACGTTTAACAGGTTGTATTAGGTCACATGTAGTCAAAACGTTTAACAGGTTGTATTAGGTCACAGATGTAGTTAAAACGTTTAACAGGTTGTATTAGGTCACAGATGTAGTCAAAACGTTTAACAGGTATTAGGTCACAGATGTAGTTAAAACGTTTAACAGGTTGTATTAGGTCACATGTCAAAACGTTTAACAGGTTGTATTAGGTCACAGATGTAGTCAAAACGTTTAACAGGTTGTATTAGGTCAAAGATGTAGTTAAAACGTTTAACAGGTTGTATTAGGTCACAGATGTAGTCAAAACGTTTGACAGGTTGTATTAGGTCACAGATGTAGTCAAAACGTTTGACAGGTTGTATTAGGTCACAGATGTAGTCAAAACGTTTGACAGGTTGTATTAGGTCACAGATATAGTCAAAACGTTTGGCAGGTTGTATTAGGTCACAGATGTAGTCAAAACGTTTGACAGGTTGTATTAGGTCACAGATGTAGTCAAAACGTTTGACAGGTTGTATTAGGTCACATGTAGTTAAAACGTTTAACAGGTTGTATTAGGTCACATGTAGTCAAAACGTTTGGCAGGTTGTATTAGGTCACAGATGTAGTCAAAACGTTTAACAGGTTGTATTAGGTCACAGATGTAGTCAAAACGTTTAACAGGTTGTATTAGGTCACAGATGGAGTCAAAACGTTTAACAGGTTGTATTAGGTCACAGATGTAGTCAAAACGTTTAACAGGTTGTATTAGGTCACAGATGTGGTTAAAACGTTTAACAGGTTGTATTAGGTCACAGATGTGGTTAAAACGTTTAACAGGTTGTATTAGGTCACAGGTGTCTATTCTGATTGCCTTAGTATGACCTATATAATGTAGCCAATCAGAGCCCCCTGCTCCCACCAACCACAACCAGGCCCTCACTAACCAATTCCATGGTTTGCCCTGTCCACTTTCAATGCCCTAGTCCAGGTAAGTGACACCCCATCGTCGCCCCCCATATATCACATCACTCCAATTGGTTCTTTCCCTTCCACGCCTCACAACCTTGTCTGCACTCTAAATCTCTCTCTCTCTCTCTCTCTCTCTCTCTCTCTCTCTCTCTCTCTCTCTCTCTCTCTCTCTCTCTCTCTCTCCACTTAGGGGGAAAGAGACTCCTCCCTTGGCTCCTTTTTTCCTTCCGTAAGGGACTACTATAGGGGAGGAGGAGTTGCAGATCCCCCAGCACTCTGGGGTGACGTGAGCCGTGGTCCTTCTCCCTCACACCCAAGTTATATTACCTTCATTCGATGCTAATTGCTAGTTCATTTTGTATGAAATTACCCTCATTCGTGCATCCATTCCATTGTGATTAATATTGGACTAATTACAAGGACTAATTATGTGGTCAATTTATAATTATAATTATGTGGTCAATTTATAATTATGATTATGTGGTCAATTTATAATTATACTTATGTGGTCAATTTATGATTATAATTATGTGGTCAATTTATAATTATAATTATGTGGTCAATTTATAATTATAATTATGTGGTCAATTTATAATTATGATTATGTGGTCAATTTATAATTATAATTATGTGGTCAATTTATAATTATAATTATGTGGTCAATTTATAATTATAATTATGTGGTCAATTTATAATCATAATTATGTGGTCAATTTATAATTATAATTATGTGGTCAATTTATAATTATAATTATGTGGTCAATTTATAATTATAATTATGTGGTCAATTTATAATTATAATTATGTGGTCAATTTATAATTATAATTATGTGGTCAATTTATAATTATAATTATGTGGTCAATTTATAATTATAATTATGTGGTCAATTTATAATTATGATTATGTGGTCAATTTATAATTATAATTATGTGGTCAATTTATAATTATAATTATGTGGTCAATTTATAATTATAATTATGTGGTCAATTTATAATTATAATTATGTGGTCAATTTATAATTATAATTATGTGGTCAATTTATAATTATAATTATGTGGTCAATTTATAATTATAATTATGTGGTCAATTTATAATTATAATTATGTGGTCAATTTATAATTATAATTATGTGGTCAGTTTATAATTATAATTATGTGGTCAATTTATAATTATAATTATGTGGTCAATTTATAATTATAATTATGTGGTCAATTTATGATTATAATTATGTGGTCAATTTATAATTATAATTATGTGGTCAGTTTATAATTATAATTATGTGGTCAATTTATAATTATAATTATGTGGTCAATTTATAATTATAATTATGTGGTCAATTTATAATTATAATTATGTGGTCAATTTATAATTATAATTATGTGGTCAATTTATAATTATAATTATGTGGTCAATTTATAATTATAATTATGTGGTCAATTTATAATTATAATTATGTGGTCAATCTATAATTATAATCATGTGGTCAATTTATAATCATAATTATGTGGTCAATTTATAGTTATAATTATGTGGTCAATTTATAATTATAATTATGTGGTCAGTTTATAATTATGATTATGTGGTCAATTTATAATTATAATTATGTGGTTAATTTATAATTATAATTATGTGGTCAATTTATGATTATAATTATGTGGTCAATTTATAATTATAATTATGTGGTCAGTTTATAATTATAATTATGTGGTCAATTTATAATTATAATTATGTGGTCAATTTATAATTATAATTATGTGGTCAATTTATAATTATAATTATGTGGTCAATTTATAATTATAATTATGTGGTCAATTTATAATTATAATTATGTGGTCAATTTATAATTATAATTATGTGGTCAATTTATGATTATAATTATGTGGTCAATTTATAATTATAATTATGTGGTCAATTTATAATTATAATTATGTGGTCAATTTATAATTATAATTATGTGGTCAATTTATAATTATAATTATGTGATCAATTTATAATTATAATTATGTGGTCAATTTATTATTATAATTATGTGGTCAATTTATGATTATAATTATGTGGTCAATTTATAATTATAATTATGTGGTCAGTTTATAATTATAGTTATGTGGTCAATTTATAATTATAATTATGTGGTCAATTTATAATTATAATTATGTGGTCAATTTATAATTATAATTATGTGGTCAATTTATAATTATAATTATGTGGTCAATTTATAATGATAATTATGTGGTCAATTTATGATTATAATTATGTGGTCAATTCATAATTATAATCATGTGGTCAATTTATAATTATAATTATGTGGTCAATTTATAATTATAATTATGTGGTCTAACAGGGCAATTCGAGAATTTAGAGGATAAAGTTTCAACTAGAACTAGTTTAAGTTAATTTGCTCGATGGACAGTGACCATCTGGGCTCATTCATTTTGCTGGATGAATATTAGACACCCACGTCTTCATCCGTGGATGTATCTATCCTTTGCTGGATGAATATTAGACACCCACGTCTTCATCCACGGATGTATCTATCCTTTGCTGGATGAATATTAGACACCCACGTCTTCATCCGTGGATGTATCTATCCTTTGCTGGATGAATATTAGACACCCACGTCTTCATCCGTGGATGTATCTATCCTTTGCTGGATGAATATTAGACACCCACGTCTTCATCCGTGGATGTATCTATCCTTTGTTGGATGAATATTAGACACCCACGTCTTCATCCGTGGATGTATCTATCATTTGTGGATGAAGATTAGACACCCACGTCTTCATCCACGGATGTATCTATCCTTTGCTGGATGAATATTAGACACCCACGTCTTCATCCACGGATGTATCTATCCTTTGCTGGATGAATATTAGACACCCACGTCTTCATCCACGGATGTATCTATCCTTTGCTGGATGAATATTAGACACCCACGTCTTCATCCACGGATGTATCTATCCTTTGCTGGATGAATATTAGACACCCACGTCTTCATCCACGGATGTATCTATCCTTTGCTGGATGAAGATTAGACACCCACGTCTTCATCCGTAGATGTATCTATCCTTTGCTGGATGAATATTAGACACCCACGTCTTCATCCGTAGATGTATCTATCCTTTGCTGGATGAATATTAGACACCCACGTCTTCATCCACGGATGTATCTATCCTTTGTTGGATGAATATTAGACACCCACGTCTTCATCCGTGGATGTATCTATCATTTGTGGATGAAGATTAGACACCCACGTCTTCATCCATGGATGTATCTATCCTTTGCTGGATGAATATTAGACACCCACGTCTTCATCTACGGATGTATCTATCCTTTGCTGGATGAAGATTAGACACCCACGTCTTCATCCGTAGATGTATCTATCCTTTGCTGGATGAAGATTAGACACCCACGTCTTCATCCGTAGATGTATCTATCCTTTGCTGGATGAAGATTAGACACCCACGTCTTCATCCGTGGATGTATCTATCCTTTGCTGGATGAATATTAGACACCCACGTCTTCATCCGTGGATGTATCTATCCTTTGCTGGATGAAGATTATACACCCACGTCTTCATCCGTGGATGTATCTATCCTTTGCTGGATGAATATTAGACACCCACGTCTTCATCCGTGGATGTATCTATCCTTTGCTGGATGAAGATTAGACACCCACGTCTTCATCCGTGGATGTATCTATCCTTTGCTGGATGAATATTAGACACCCACGTCTTCATCCGTGGATGTATCTATCCTTTGCTGGATGAATATTAGACACCCACGTCTTCATCCGTGGATGTATCTATCTATCCTTTGCTGGATGCACTCGGTGTTTTCACGTATATTCTCAATTATAATCGACCTTTTGCAGACTATGGACAGTTGGCCCGCTCGCCCGATGCCGTGCGATGCTGGATGGGTTCGAAGCCTTCCTTTTGGTGTGGGGGGAGCGTGGTTCTCGGGCATCATGTAAGTAATCCTCTTTCCAGAATCTTTGGCTTCCATGAAAATCATTTCAGTGTGAGTTTGTAGATGTCGTGTGGTATTTTAGGTGAACCGTGTGTCGTGTGAACCATGTGTCGTGTAGCGTGTGAACCATGTGTCGTGTAGCGTGTGAACCGTGTGTCGTGTGAACCATGTGTCGTGTAGCGTGTGAACCATGTGTCGTGTAGCGTGTGAACCGTGTGTCGTGTAGCGTGTGAACCATGTGTCGTGTAGCGTGTGAACCGTGTGTCGTGTGAACCATGTGTCGTGTAGCGTGTGAACCATGTGTCGTGTAGCGTGTGAACCGTGTGTCGTGTGAACCATGTGTCGTGTAGCGTGTGAACCGTGTGTCGTGTGAACCATGTGTCGTGTAGCGTGTGAACCGTGTGTCGTGTAGCGTGTGAACCGTGTGTCGTGTAGCGTGTGAACCATGTGTCGTGTAGCGTGTGAACCGTGTGTCGTGTAGCGTGTGAACCATGTGTCGTGTAGCGTGTGAACCATGTGTCGTGTAGCGTGTGAACCGTGTGTCGTGTAGCGTGTGAACCATGTGTCGTGTAGCGTGTGAACCTTGTGTCGTGTAGCGTGTGAACCGTGTGTCGTGTAGCGTGTGAACCATGTGTCGTGTAGCGTGTGAACCGTGTCGTGTAGCGTGTGAACCATGTGTCGTGTAGCGTGTGAACCGTGTGTCGTGTAGCGTGTGAACCGTGTGTCGTGTAGCGTGTGAACCGTGTGTCGTGTAGCGTGTGAACCGTGTGTCGTGTAGCTTGTGAACCGTGTGTCGTGTGAACCATGTGTCGTGTAGCGTGTGAACCGTGTGTCGTGTAGCGTGTGAACCGTGTGTCGTGTAGCGTGTGAACCGTGTGTCGTGTGAACCTGTGTCGTGTAGCGTGTGAACCGTGTGTCGTGTAGCGTGTGAACCGTGTGTCGTGTAGCGTGTGAACCATGTGTCGTGTAGCGTGTGAACCGTGTGTCGTGTAGCTTGTGAACCGTGTGTCGTGTAGCTTGTGAACCGTGTGTCGTGTGAACCATGTGTCGTGTAGCGTGTGAACCGTGTGTCGTGTAGCTTGTGAACCGTGTGTGGTGTAGCGTGTGAACCGTGTGTGGTGTAGCGTGTGAACCGTGTGTCGTGTAGCTTGTGAACCGTGTGTCGTGTAGCGTGTGAACCGTGTGTCGTGTAGCGTGTGAACCGTGTGTCGTGTAGCGTGTGAACCGTGTGTCGTGTAGCGTGTGAACCGTGTGTCGTGTAGCTTGTGAACCGTGTGTCGTGTACCGTGTTATCAGTGGTACTTTCCATCATGCAGCCTATCCTTATTGTAACTGATGGTACTTTCCATCATGCAGCCTATCCTTATTGTTACTTATGGTACTTTCCATCATGCAGCCTATCCTTATTGTAACTGATGGTACTTTCCATCATGCAGCCTATCCTTATTGTTACTTATGGTACTTTCCGTCATGCAGCCTATCCTTATTGTAACTGATGGTACTTTCCGTCATGCAGCCTATCCTTATTGTAACTGATGGTACTTTCCGTCATGCAGCCTATCCTTATTGTAACTGATGGTACTTTCCGTCATGCAGCCTATCCTTATTGTTACTTATGGTACTTTCCGTCATGCAGCCTATCCTTATTGTAACTGATGGTACTTTCCATCATGCAGCCTATCCTTATTGTTACTTATGGTACTTTCCGTCATGCAGCCTATCCTTATTGTAACTGATGGTACTTTCCGTCATGCAGCCTATCCTTATTGTTACTTATGGTACTTTCCGTCATGCAGCCTATCCTTATTGTAACTGATGGTACTTTCCGTCATGCAGCCTATCCTTATTGTAACTGATGGTACTTTCCGTCATGCAGCCTATCCTTATTGTAACTGATGGTACTTTCCGTCATGCAGCCTATCCTTATTGTAACTGATGGTACTTTCCGTCATGCAGCCTATCCTTATTGTAACTGATGGTACTTTCCGTCATGCAGCCTATCCTTACTTTCCGTCATGCAGCCTATCCTTATTGTAACTGATGGTACTTTCCGTCATGCAGCCTATCCTTATTGTAACTGATGGTACTTTCCGTCATGCAGCCTATCCTTATTGTAACTGATGGTACTTTCCGTCATGCAGCCTATCCTTATTGTAACTGATGGTACTTTCCGTCATGCAGCCTATCCTTATTGTAACTGATGGTACTTTCCGTCATGCAGCCTATCCTTATTGTAACTGATGGTACTTTCCATCATGCAGCCTATCCTTATTGTAACTGATGGTACTTTCCGTCATGCAGCCTATCCTTATTGTAACTGATGGTACTTTCCGTCATGCAGCCTATCCTTATTGTAACTGATGGTACTTTCCGTCATGCAGCCTATCCTTATTGTAACTGATGGTACTTTCCGTCATGCAGCCTATCCTTATTGTAACTGATGGTACTTTCCGTCATGCAGCCTATCCTTATTGTAACTGATGGTACTTTCCGTCATGCAGCCTATCCTTATTGTTACTGATGGTACTTTCCGTCATGCAGCCTATCCTTATTGTAACTGATGGTACTTTCCGTCATGCAGCCTATCCTTATTGTAACTGATGGTACTTTCCATCATGCAGCCTATCCTTATTGTAACTTATGGTACTTTCCATCATGCAGCCTATCCTTATTGTGACTGATGGTACTTTCCGTCATGCAGCCTATCCTTATTGTTACTTATGGTACTTTCCGTCATGCAGCCTATCCTTATTGTAACTGATGGTACTTTCCATCATGCAGCCTATCCTTATTGTTACTTATGGTACTTTCCGTCATGCAGCCTATCCTTATTGTTACTTATGGTACTTTCCGTCATGCAGCCTATCCTTATTGTTACTTATGGTACTTTCCGTCATGCAGCCTATCCTTATTGTAACTGATGGTACTTTCCGTCATGCAGCCTATCCTTATTGTAACTGATGGTACTTTCCGTCATGCAGCCTATCCTTATTGTAACATGGTACTTTCCGTCATGCAGCCTATCCTTATTGTAACTGATGGTACTTTCCGTCATGCAGCCTATCCTTATTGTAACTGATGGTACTTTCCGTCATGCAGCCTATCCTTATTGTTACTTATGGTACTTTCCGTCATGCAGCCTGTCCTTATTGTAACTTATGGTACTTTCCATCATGCAGCCTATCCTTATTGTTACTTATGGTACTTTCCGTCATGCAGCCTGTCCTTATTGTAACTTATGGTACTTTCCGTCATGCAGCCTGTCCTTATTGTAACTGATGGTACTTTCCATCATGCAGCCTATCCTTATTGTAACTTATGGTACTTTCCATCATGCAGCCTATCCTTATTGTAACTGATGGTACTTTCCGTCATGCAGCCTGTCCTTATTGTAACTTATGGTACTTTCCATCATGCAGCCTATCCTTATTGTTACTTATGGTACTTTCCGTCATGCAGCCTGTCCTTATTGTAACTTATGGTACTTTCCATCATGCAGCCTATCCTTATTGTTACTTATGGTACTTTCCGTCATGCAGCCTGTCCTTATTGTAACTTATGGTACTTTCCATCATGCAGCCTATCCTTATTGTTACTTATGGTACTTTCCGTCATGCAGCCTATCCTTATTGTAACTGATGGTACTTTCCGTCATGCAGCCTATCCTTATTGTAACTTATGGTACTTTCCGTCATGTAGCCTATCCTCATTGTAACTTATGGTACTTTCCGTCATGCAGCCTGTCCTCATTGTAACTTATGGTACTTTCCGTCATGTAGCCTATCCTCATTGTAACTTATGGTACTTTCCGTCATGCAGCCTATCCTTATTGTAACTTATGATACTTTCCGTCATGTAGCCTATCCTCATTGTAACTTATGGTACTTTCCGTCATGCAGCCTATCCTTATTGTAACTTATGATACTTTCCGTCATGCAGCCTATCCTTATTGTAACTTATGGTACTTTCCGTCATGTAGCCTATCCTCATTGTAACTTATGGTACTTTCCGTCATGTAGCCTATCCTCATTGTAACTTATGGTACTTTCCGTCATGCAGCCTATCCTTATTGTAACTTATGATACTTTCCGTCATGCAGCCTATCCTCATTGTAACTTATGGTACTTTCCGTTGGATGAAGTATTGAAACCTTCTAAGTTAAGGTTAAGGGGGTAAAACAAAGTGTTGTAGAAACGAGCGTCATTATCTGTTCAAAAAAAATAGTTGTAGATTGTAATTGTGGCCGAAAATGATGTGGAAATGTCGAATTAGCTTTTGGCTCAAGGAGCAAAAAGAGCCATGAACTGTTCACCTGGTTGGTGTGTCACCTCTTGTGTTCACCTAGCTATATTTCTAAGACTATGTCACCTATATTTTCACCTATATTGCCACCTGAGCTTAATGTTCATCTAGTCAACACGTTTTGGACTTCACATTTAGATGCCCTGAACAATGGAAATTTTTTCTATTCTTCAGTTAATTAGTCAGAAAATTAGGTCAGTTAAATAGCTATTTGATTCTGTCCACTCAACGCATGGCAGATGTACACCCTCCTGACTGAACACATGGCAGCTGAACACCCTCCTGACTGAACACATGGCAGATGTACACCCTCCTGACTGAACACATGGCAGCTGAACACCCTCCTGACTGAACACATGGCAGATGTACACCCTCCTGACTGAACACATGGCAGATGTACACCCTCCTGACTGAACACATGGCAGATGTACACCCTCCTGACTGAACACATGGCAGATGTACACCCTCCTAACTGAACACATGGCAGATGTACACCCTCCTGACTGAACACATGGCAGATGTACACCCTCCTGACTGAACACATGGCAGATGTACACCCTCCTGACTGAACACATGACAGCTGAACACCCTCCTGACTGAACACATGGCAGATGTACACCCTCCTGACTGAACACATGGCAGATGTACACCCTCCTGACTGAACACATGGCAGATGTACACCCTCCTGACTGAACACATGGCAGATGTACACCCTCCTGACTGAACACATGGCAGATGTACACCCTCCTGACTGAACACATGGCAGATGTACACCCTCCTGACTGAACACATGGCAGATGTACACCCTCCTGACTGAACACATGGCAGATGTACACCCTCCTGACTGAACACATGACAGCTGAACACCCTCCTGACTGAACACATGGCAGATGTACACCCTCCTGACTGAACACATGGCAGATGTACACCCTCCTGACTGAACACATGGCAGATGTACACCCTCCTGACTGAACACATGGCAGATGTACACCCTCCTGACTGAACACATGGCAGATGTACACCCTCCTGACTGAACACATGGCAGATGTACACCCTCCTGACTGAACACATGACAGCTGAACACCCTCCTGACTGAACACATGGCAGATGTACACCCTCCTGACTGAACACATGGCAGATGTACACCCTCGTGATTGAACACATGGCAGCTGAACACTCTCCTGACTGAACACATGACAGCTGAACACCCTCCTGACTGAACATATGACCGCTGAACACCCTCCTGACTGAACACATGGCAGATTTACACCTTCTTGACTGAACACATGGCAGCTGAACACCTTCCTGACTGAACACATGGCAGCTGAACACCCTCCTGATTGAACACATGGCAGATGTACACCCTCCTGACTGAACACATGGCAGATGTACACCCTCCTGACTGAACACATGACAGCTGAACACCCTCCTGACTGAACACATGGCAGATGAACACCCTCCTGACTGAACACATGGCAGCTGAACACCCTCCTGACTGAACATATGACCGCTGAACACCCTCCTGACTGAACACATGGCAGCTGAACACCCTCCTGACTGAACACATGGCAGCTGAACACCCTCCTGACTGAACACATGGCAGATGTACACCCTCCTGACTGAACACATGGCAGCTGAACACCCTCCTGACTGAACACATGACAGCTGAACATCCTCCTGACTGAACACATGGCAAATGTACACCCTCCTGACTGAACACATGGCAGCTGAACACCCTCCTGACTGAACACATGGCAGATGTACACCCTCCTGACTGAACACATGGCAGCTGAACACCCTCCTGACTGAACACATGGCAGCTGAACACCCTCCTGACTGAACACATGGCAGCTGAACACCCTCCTGACTGAACACATGGCAGATGAACACCCTCCTGACTGAACACATGGCAGATGAATACCCTCCTGACTGAACACATGGCAGCTGAACACCCTCCTGACTGAACACATGGCAGATGAACACCCTCCTGACTGAACACATGGCAGCTGAACACCCTCCTGACTGAACACATGGCAGCTGAACACCCTCCTGACTGAACACATGGCAGCTGAACACCCTCCTGACTGAACACATGGCAGCTGAACACCCTCCTGACTGAACACATGGCAGATGAACACCCTCCTGACTGAACACATGGCAGCTGAACACCCTCCTGACTGAACACATGGCAGCTGAACACCCTCCTGACTGAACACATGGCAGATGAACACCCTCCTGACTGAACACATGGCAGCTGAACACCCTCCTGACTGAACACATGGCAGATGAACACCCTCCTGACTGAACACATGGCAGATGAATACCCTCCCTCCTAAATCCACATGCTTCCCAGATGACCTCTCCACCCTCATCCTTGAAGATGCTCTACGCACTCACATGTTCCCCTCGACCTCCATCTGCATTGTCCCTCACACGTGAATGCGACCCCAGACAAATATACTCTCCCTTACCCATATGATCCCATACTTTCTACTAAGAGAAATAATATTAAGAAAAATGGGTAAGGCTTGTTACATGAAGTAAAAAAAGCAGGATTAAATGACTACAGATGAATAAGATAACAATTTAAGTTCACATTTCCCGTATTTTGATATGTTGAAGCCCGTGATAAGTAAATCTAGAGGTCTTTGGTTTTGTAAATTGGAACGTTCCGCTGGAATCAGGTTTTGCACGTGTTTGCCCTGAAATATCTGGATTCATTTAAAAGAAAACGAAAAAATTGGTGACTCTAAGAAAACGAAGTTAGACTTATTTTAAGGCGGGTCTTGTGTAATAATTTTTAAGACGAAAACTCAAAAGTTTAGGTGGAAGAACGTCTAGGTTTGGTAGGCTCCTTAGGTTCAATACCTAGCAGACATGAAACGGAAGGTTCAGTAGGTGACCCTACGGTGTTTTGCTGACTTATATTCTTTTAAGTCCACACTAAAAACGTCTTTTCTGATAATACCCTCCAGTTTCGACATTCAATGTTCACTGAAAGTCGTCCCTATATGTAGAAGCTACCATGACTGAAGATTTCAGATATGCATTGCTGGACAGTGAGAGCATATATATACTCCCAGTTAACTCCGATCCTAGCTCGTCTCTGTGGCCTCTCAATAAATAAAAAATATAAACATTGTTTTCCCATCCGTAAGGAAGGAGACAATTCGAAAACCTTCCAGCTATCGCCCTGTTGCTCTCTTAATTCTTTGAAACTCTTCTTAATCATCAGTTTTTTGTGTACTAAGAACCCCATTTATTCTCTGCGTCGTGATCAACAACATGGCTTCTGCCGTGCGAATTCTAACTCTTAATTTCCCACACTGGAACTCGCCTTTGATCTTCCTCTTTAGGGGATATATATATTTTGTTTTTTAACTTGTAGTCGATTCCTCAACATCTTTAGGCCATACGCCAAGCCATGGAAGTCGTTGGGTTGGATTTTTCATCGTCTGTTTCTGGGAATTATGCCATTGAAACTTATATTTGTCTCTGTTTATGTCCACAATTCATTGCTGAAGAAATGCTTGCTCAAGTTTCCCAGTCCACTCCATTTTCCTCACTTTTCCCTCATGTTTCCTTTCTCCTGGAATGAAAAATTATCATTTGGCTGTCGCGTTTCGCTCTTCGCTTTTCTTCCAGTGTGGGGGTCTGTGGGAAGGAAAGGTACCTTTTCTTTTTCCTTTCAAACTATTCGCCATTTCCCGCATTAGCAAGGTAGCGTTAAGAGCAGAGGACTGGGCCTCTGAGGTTACCTATTCTTACCAAATACCTTTGCCTCATTCATGGTATACACCAGGGCGAGGATGGAGTAGGAGGGAGGATATGTGTGTCCAATGTCATAATCTTCCTTTTACACCACATTGTTCTTGCACTTGGTGCCTTTTTTCCCACAATGTCTTTCCGTTGTGCCAAGATGTATTACCGTTCTATCTCAGACGTCTTCCCATTGGCCTTTCTCAATGTTTTCCACTCTCTGTTTGTTTATTTTTTTTCCTTTCAGCCATTGTGGCATCATCAGCAAACATATTCAGGCACTTCTTTCCATCCCTGTTTCACAAGTTTCTTGCTTGATTTCATGTTATGTCCTCCGTCTGTTCTGTCTTGCCATCTTGTGAAGAACAGTTCATTGTTCAAATCATTCCTCTGGCTCGTGAGCTTCAAGGGTTATGATCAAGTCACCCCTGACTCATCTCTCTCTTTCTCCCCCCTTGTGCCTTGGGTTCCTCATCTCTGCCACCATCTTTGTTGCTCTGCTTTGGACCTTTCTTCGTGTTTGTGTGAGGTTACCAAGCATCTCTCTCTCTCTCTCTCTCTCTCTCTCTCTCTCTCTCTCTCTCTCTCTCTCTCTCTCTCTCTCTCTCTCTCTCTCTCTCTCTCTCTGAGACGTCATATTTGATGGAGTCTTCATCATTACAGTCCAGTACGCTACCCAGATGCCATGGGTAATTTTCCCCCCCTGTATATCCCGTCCAGCAAATGCCTCCACCAGCTTAAGCTTAGAAACCTTTTCCTTTAACATCATTTCTTCGATTGGGCAGAAAATGGCCCACAGTTTTAGGGCAGAACATGAAGTAGTGGTTTGAGCTGACCAGGGGAGGGAAAAAAAGGTTTAATTGTTCTGGAAACATTAAATACATAAGGTAGAAAATAGTAAAAGTATAAAACCCAGAGGAGGTTTTGGCCATGTACACTCCTGGAGTCTGACATAAAATGCTATACCAGTAAACTTCCCAGATTTGAACCAGTGGGCGCTGAATTTCATACCATTTCATCCATTTTCAAAATCTCGTCCCGGAATTAGGATCCATCTTAGTTTGAAAAACTGAACAAAGGTGTTTATGAACGACATCTTTGCTCCCCCCCCAGAGCTGACCCCTTGTGTTGAACAGCACTTAGACACATTATAATAACTTCTTGACTGCCATGAATAGAATTCCAAGGGTTTTAATGACATGGTTCTCATCCACTTAGTCTATCTCATCCTTCCCATCTATGTAAACTGCCTAGTGCAGAGGAGACAGTTTAGATAGTTGTATGTTATTAAGAGAAAGTACAAGATGTCTGCTCCTCCTGCTGGGGTAAGTCCAGGGTATTATATGATCTATTTGGCATTACAACTCCTTATGTCTTTTCTAAGTTAAACTATCGCTGCATTTTTATTTTTTATTTTGATTTATTGTTTATGGTGAGCCATGATAATGTATCTTTGTTGTCATACTGTCGCTGAATTATTTTCTGGGAATTTTTATTGTATTTCATGTGACCTGTCCCAGTACAGATTAAACTGCTCCTCATATTTACAGTAATGATTTTCATGCATGATTTTTATGTATGATTTTATGTATGATTTTTATTCAGGAATACTTTCAATATTTCCCTTTTTCTCACAGAACTTTGCACTTTGTGAACTTAATTGTGGGGGATGGAACTTTCCTCTTCGTGTTTATTTGATAAGTAGAAAGATCCTTACATCCCAATACACATTATTCACTGGTTATATTCCATTCTTATTTACAGCAGCCTTTGACCTATGAGTCCCACTGGGGAAGTGTTTCATGTTTTGATGTATGATCATCCCACTGAGGAAGTGTTTCATGTTTTCATGTTTTGATGTATGATCATCCCACTGAGGAAGTGTTTCATGTTTTCATGTATGATCATCCCACTGAGGAAGTGTTTCATGTTTTCATGTTTTGATGTATGATCATCCCACTGAGGAAGTGTTTCACGTTTTCATGTTTTGATGTATGATCCTCCCAATGGGAAAGTGTTTCATGTTTTCATGTTTTGATGTATGATCATCCCACTGAGGAAGTGTTTCATGTTTTGATGTATGATCATCCCACTGGGGAAGTGTTTCATGTTTTCATGATTTGATGTATGATCATCCCACTGAGGAAGTGTTTTATGTTTTCATGTTTTGATGTATGATCATCCCACTAAGGAAATGTTTCATGTTTTCATGTTTTAATGTATGATCATCCCACTGAGTAAGTGTTTCATGTTTTCATGTTTTGATGTATGATCATCCTACTGAGGAAGTGTTTCATGTTTTTATGTTTTCATGTATGATCATCCCACTGAGGAAGTGTTTCATGTTTTGATGTATGACCATCCCACTGAGGAAGTGTTTAATGTTTTCATGTTTTGATGTATGATCATCCCACTGAGGAAGTGTTTCATGTTTTTATGTTTTCATGTATGATCATCCCACTGAGGAAGTATTTCATGTTTTCATGTATGATCATCCCACTGAGGAAGTGTTTCATGTTTTCATGTATGATCATCCCACTGAGGAAGTGTTGCATGTTTTCATGTATGTTCATCCCACTGAGGAAGTGTTTAATGTTTTCATGTTTTGATGTATGATCATCCCACTGAGGATGTGTTTCATGTTTTCATTTTTTGATGTATGATCATCCCACTGAGGAAGTGTTTCATGTTTTCATGTTTTGATGTATGATCATCCCACTGGAGAAGTGTTTCATGTTTTCATGTTTTGATGTATGATCATCCCACTGAGGAAGTGTTTCATGTTTTGATGTATGATCATCCCACTGAGGAAGTGTTTCATGTTTTGATGTATGATCATCCCACTGAGGAAGTGTTTCATGTTTTGATGTATGATCATCCCACTGAGGAAGTGCTTCATGTTTTCATGTCTTGATGTACAATCATCCCGCTGAGGAAGTGTTTCATGTTTTCATGTTTTGATGTATGATTATCCCACTGAAAAGTGTTTCATCTTTTCATGTTTTGATGTATGATCATCCCACTGAGGAAGTGTTTCATGTTTTCATGTTTTGATGTATGATCATCCCACTGAGGAAGTGTTTCATGTTTTCATGTTTTGATGTATGATCATCCCACTGAGGAAGTGTATAATGTTTTCATGTTTTTATGTATGATCGTCCCACTGAGGAAGTGTTTCACGTTTTCATGTTTTGATGTATGATCATCCCACTGAGGAAGTGTTTCATGTTTTGATGTATGATCATCCCACTGAGGAAGTGTTTCATGTTTTGATGTATGATCATCCCAATGGAGAAGTGTTTCATGTTTATGTTTTGATGTATGATCATCCCACTGAGGAAGTGTTTCATGTTTTGATGTATGATCATCCCACTGAGGAAGTGTTTCATGTTTTGATGTATGATCATCCCACTGAGGAAGTGTTTCATGTTTTCATGTTTTGATGTATGATCATCCCACTGAGGAAGTGTTTCATGTTTTCATGTTTTGATGTATGATCATCCCACTGAGGAAGTGTTTCATGTTTTCATGTTTTGATGTATGATCGTCCCACTGAGGAAGTGTCACGTTTTCATGTTTTGATGTATGATCATCCCACTGAGGAAGTGTTTCATGTTTTGATGTACGATCATCCCACTGAGGAAGTGTTTCATGTTTTGATGTATGATCATCCCAATGGAGAAGTGTTTCATGTTTTCACGTTTTGATGTATGATCATCCCACTGAGGAAGTGTTTCATGTTTTGATGTATGATCATCCCACTGGGGAAGTGTTTCATGTTTTCATGTTTTGATGTATGATCATCATACTGAGGAAGTGTTTCATGTTTTCATGTTTTGATGTATGATCATCCCACTGGGGAAGTGTTTCATGTTTTCATGATTTGATGTAGGATCATCCCACTGGGGAAGTGTTTCTTGTTTTCATGTTTTGATGTATGATCATCCCCATCCCACTGAGGAAGTGTTTCATGTTTTCATGTTTTGATGTATGATCATCCCACTGAGGAAATGTTTCATGTTTTCATGTTTTGATGTATGATCATCCCACTGAGGGAGTGTTTCATGTTTTGATGTATGATCATCCCACTGAGGAAGTGTTTCATGTTTTCACGTTTTGATGTATGATCATCCCACTGAGGAAGTGTTTCATGTTTTGATATATGATCATCCCACTGAGGAAGTGTTTCAGGTTTTGATGTTTTGATGTATGATCATCCCACTGAGGAAGTGTTTCATGTTTTGATGTATGATCATCCCACTGGGGAAGTGTTTCATGTTTTGATGTATGATCATCCCACTGAGGAAGTGTTTCATGTTTTCATGTTTTAATGTATGATAATCCCACTGAGGAAGTGCTTCATGTTTTCATGATTTGATGTATGATCATCCCACTGAGGAAGTGTTTCATGTTTTCATGTTTTGATGTATGATCATCCCACTGAGGAAGTGTTTAATGTTTTCATGTTTTGATGTATGATCATCCCACTGAGGAAGTGTTTCATGTTTTCATGTTTTGATGTTTGATCATCCCACTGAGGAAGTGTTGCATGTTTTGATGTATGATCATCCCACTGAGGAAGTGTTTCATGTTTTGATGTATGGTCATCCCACTGGAGAAGTGTTTCATGTTTTCATGTTTTGATGTATGATCATCCCACTGAGGAAGTGTTTCATGTTTTGATGTATGATCATCCCACTGAGGAAGTGTTTAATGTTTTCATGTTTTGATGTATGATCATCCCACAGAGGAAGTGTTTTCAATGTTTGATGTATGATTATCCCACTGAGGAAGTGTTTCATGTTGATGTAGAGTCATACCACTGAGGAAGTGTTTTCATGTTTTGATGTATGATCATCCCACTGAGGAAGTGTTTCATGATTTTGATGTATGATCATCCCACTGAGGAAGTGTTTCTGTTTTTGATGTATTATCATACCACTTGAGGAAGTTTTCATGTTTTGATGTATGATCCAATGCGCCACTTAGGAAGCGTGATTCATGTTTTCCATGGTATGATTATCGCCATTATAGATTGTTTTCATGTTTTGATGTATGATCATCCACTGAGGAAGTGTTTCATGTTTTGATGTATGATCATCCCACCTGAGGAAATTGTTTCATGTTTTGATGTATGATCATCCCACTGAGGAAGTGTTTTTCATGATTGATGTATGATCCATCCCACTGAGAAATGTTTCATGTTTGATGTATGATCATCCCATTGAGGAATGTTTCATGTTTTGATGTATGATCATCCCACTGAGGAGTGTTTCATGTTTTGATGTATGATCATCCACTGAGGAAGTGTTTCATGTTTTGATGTATGATCATCCCACTGAGGATGTTTCATGTTTTATCTGAGTTGATCATCCACTGAGGAGTGTTTCATGTTGATGTATGTATCCCGAGATGTTCGTTTGTGTATGATCTCATGAGAATGTTCATTTCATCTTGATGTTGACTCCACTGATGTTTTATGTTTGTGTATGATGCCTGAGAAGTGTTCATGTTAGTATGATACCATGAGAGTGTTCAGTTGATGTATGATCATGAGAGGTCTCATGTTTGTTGATTAATTCCACTGAGATTCATGTTTTGATATGCCTGAGGAGTTCATGTTGAGTTGTTCACTGAGGATGTTCATTTTGAGTATGTTCCATGAGAAGTTTATGTTTAGTTATATCCTGAGAATGTTTTTTGATGTAATCCACGAGGAAGTTTCATTTGTTGATCCCTGAGGAAGTTTCATGTTATGTTGACTCCACTGAGGAGTGTTGTTGATTATGATCTCACGAGGTTCATGTTTGTATGATCATCCCATGAGGAAGTGTTTCTGTTTTCTTTTTGATTATTCATCTCACTGGATTTTCATGTTTATGTTGCACATCCACCCTCTGAGATGTTTTTTTTGGTGATTCCAGCTGTATGTGTAAGACCATCCCACAATTTTCTGCTTGTAGAAGACCATCCTGACAATTTTTGTTTTAGAGACCCCACTGACCAATTTCTGTTTGCTTGTAAAGACATCCCTGAGAATTTCTGTTTGAGAGACATCCCTGACAATTTTCTGTTTGAGAGACCCCACTGACCATTTTCTGCTTGAGAAGACCATGAGGACTCAATTTTGTGTTGTAAACCCACGTGACACCATTTCTTGTGCTGTAGAACCCTCACTGACAATTTTCATGTTCTTGAGAGACATCACCGTGAACATTTTTGTGTAGAACCCATAGGACCCATTTTCTGTTTAGAGAATCATCACTGACAATTTCTCGTTTGTGAAGACATCACTGAACATTTATATGTTTGTGAGATCATCCCTGAGAATTTCTGTTTGAGAGACATCCCTGAAATTTCCTGTGTGTAGAACCCATCACGTGAACTTTCTTTTCCTGTATGTATCCCATGAGGAAGTTTTCTGTTTCATGTGACATCTCCCTGAAATGTCAGTTGTGCAGTATGTCATCCCACGAGATCGTCATTTGTTGATCAATGGAAGTTTTCTCTTTGGGATATGGAACCAGGAGAATTTTTCTTCTTGTATTCTCCATGAGGAAGTGTTTCATGTTTGATGTATGATCATCCCCTGAGGAAGTGTTTCATTTTATGTATATCATCCACTGAGGAAGTGTTTCATGTTTTATGTATGATCATCCACTGAGGAAGTGTTTCATGTTTTATGTTGATCATCCACTGAGAAGTGTTCAGTTTTGTTGAGGATCATCCACTGAGGAAGTGTTTCATGTTTTGATGTATGATCATCCCACTGAGGAAGTGTTTCATGTTTTGATGTCATGGATGAATCATGTTTTCACTTGATTAGATATCCCACTGAGGAATGTTTCATGTATTCATGTTTATGTTTTGATTGATCCCACTAGGAGTGTTTCATGTTTGAGTATGATCATCCCATGAGGAAGTTTTCATGTTTGTGTAGTCATCCACTGAGGAAGTGTTTCATGTTTTATGTATTTATCCCACTGGGAAGACATGTTTTGATGTATGGAAGTGTTTCATTTTTCATGTGTTGTTAATGTTCCACTTGTTCATGTTTTGATGTATGATCATCCCATGAGGATGTTTCTGTATGAGAGGAAGTGTTTCATGTTTTCATGTATGGATCCCACTTGTTTCATGTTTTGATGATCCCACTGAAGTGTTTGTTTGATGTTGATCATTCACTGATGTCTCATGTTTCATGTTTATTGATATCCCACTGATCATTGAGGAAGTGTCTCATGTTTTCATGTCTTGATGTATGATCATCCCACTGAGGAAGGGTTTCATGTTTTGATGTATGATGATCCCACTGAGGAAGTGTTTCATGTCTTGATGTATGATGATCCCACTGAGGAAGTGTTTCATGTTTTTATGTTTTGATGTATGATGATCCCACTGAGGAAGTGTTTCATGTCTTGATGTATTATGATCCCACTGAGGAAGTGTTTCATGTTTTGATGTTTTGATGTATGGTCATCCCACTGAGGAAGTGTTTCATGTTTTGATGTATGATGATCCCACTGAGGAAGTGTTTCATGTTTTCATGTATGATCATCCCACTGAGGAAGTGTTTCATGTTTTGATGTATGATCATCCCACTGAGGAAGTGTTTCATGTTTTCATGTATGATCATCGTCTTCAGCAAGTCTTTTCCTTTTTTCTTTTTTTCTTTTTTTCACTTGATATCATTATGTTGCACTATTCCCCCACCCCTTTCTGTACGCCTTTTTTTTGGTGAATTTGTTCTCAGCCTGTACGTGTAGAAGACCCATCTCCGTGACCCACCATTTCCTCGTGCCTTGTAGAAGACCCATGACCGTGACCCACCATTTCCTCGTGCCTTGTAGAAGACCCATCACCGTGACCCACCATTTCCTTTTGCCTTGTAGAAGACCCATCACCGTGACCCACCATTTCCTCGTGCCTTGTAGAAGACCCATCACCGTGACCCACCATTTCCTCGTGCCTTGTAGAAGACCCATCACCGTGACCCACCATTTCCTCGTGCCTTGTAGAAGACCCATGACCGTGACCCACCATTTCCTCGTGCCTTGTAGAAGACCCATCACCGTGACCCACCATTTCCTTGTGCCTTGTAGAAGACCCATCACCGTGACCCACCATTTCCTCGTGCCTTGTAGAAGACCCATCACCGTGACCCACCATTTCCTCGTGCCTTGTAGAAGACCCATCACCGTGACCCACCATTTCCCCGTGCCTTGTAGAAGATCCATCAACGTGACCCACCATTTCCTCGTGCCTTGTAGAAGACCCATCACCGTGACCCACCATTTATTAGTGCCTTGTAGAAGATCCATCACCGTGACCCACCATTTCCTCGTGCCTTGTAGAAGACCCATCACCGTGACCCACCATTTCCTCGTGCCTTGTAGAGGACCCATCACCGTGACCCACCATTTCCTCTTGCCTGGTCACTGTTCCCAAGTGGGCCACAGCCTATCACTTCGTCAGTTTCCCCCCCTGTGAGCAATCCTCGCCCATCACTGCTCATCCCCCGGTGCCATACAGTGTCATGGGCCCACCCCCATCTCCAGTCTGATAATGATTTTTCCTCCTTTGGGGGATATAGGGAACAAGGACACCATTCTCTCTCTCTCTCTCTCTCTCTCTCTCTCTCTCTCTCTCTCTCTCTCTCTCTCTCTCTCTCTCTCTCTCTCTCTCTCTCAATAGATATTTTCCCAATTATTTGATCCTCATAATTTTGGATTCAGAATGTTGATTGAATGCATTAGCTTTCAAGTTTCACTCTTTTGTTCTTCTAAGCAATAATGAATTATTATTCTTATCTGTGTTTTTGACTGTACATGTCATCTTCTCGTGCCTTCATGAAGCACTCTCTCTCTCTCTTTTTTATCTTATCAAAGTAATCACCGAATATAGACCTTGGAAATATTAGAAAGTGAATTACTGGCATTCACTGAAAATACATGACCAAAATAACTTTCCAAACGGGCTACTTTTCTTCATTAACCTTAATATACCCCTTTATTTCCCCCCATTCCCACATCAGAAACTATTAATACTTTCCCCCGGTCTTCATCAACCTCATAAATCGGGTATAGACCTGTTTAAAAAAGGAATAATTAGATAATGAGATGAAATAATTAGAATAGTGACCCCTTGAGGGGCCCAAGTGCACCAGTGTTTTGACCGGCAACGTCCCAGCAGGTCGGTCAGCAGGCAAGCAGTTCCTCCTCCTTCGTCGTTTGAAAAAAAAAAGTCACTTTAAGTCGTGTTTCCTGTGGTCTTTTTAGGCCTCACCCCAGACTCAGTGCAAGTAAGGCCAGGGTGGTGTGCCCCTCCCCCATGAGGAGGAGGTGGTAGGTATGGAGGAGTAATGGGGTGTTCAAAGGAGGACCTCACTTGGTAAACAGGTTGTGGTGGAGGAGGTGGTATGTCAACCTCATTATTACATCATGCAATACTCGTAGGCTGTTGGAGGTCGTGGGGCTCATGTTTTTTGAGGGTGTTTGGTGCCTTAAAAAAGGGTAGCGTGAGTCACGTTCCTTTGAAGACGGTGAGGTGGATTGGGGTGTGCATGACGTCTTACAGAGTCCATCAAATGATTGGTCATGGCAAATAAAGTGATTAAGGTGAAAAGGAGTTGGTTCTTAGGGCCATGACGTCTCACTGAGTCCATCAAATGATTGGTCATTGCAAAGAAAGTGATTAAGGCGAAAAGGAGTTGGTTCTTAAGGCTCTGCCGTCCAGCACACAGGTGAAAGGCCAAAGTGTCGTTTTGGAAAGAGTTTGGACTGAAAGTTGAGCTGGGTAACTTTATACTCTGACTTGTGATTTAAGTCAGGTTGGCAAGTTTTAACTACGACAATTTGAGATTCAGAATTTCATGATAGTGGCACCACAATACGTAACATGGATTTGGACGAAACGCGTATCGATAAGACATCATTTTTGTTTATTGATCGAGTGAAAAATTCACCTGCATGATTTGGAGTTATATATTTCACATTCTTCACTAATGTTTTTGTAGTTGGTAGAGCTGTGAATCGCAGAAAATTGCAGCTTTAACTGCGAAATATGCTAAAATGCAAGTGGATTGTAGCAACGTTGACGAAATACAACTGCAGTACTAAAGAAAGGACAGTTGACCTATAAGATTTGTGTTTATATTGGGAATTTACTACTTTTCTGTATGTATTTTTGTGATTTTCTTACCCAGTCTTCATTCTGGTGATGTAATGCTGCTATACTTTTTATTTTATTGAAATTCATCAGGGTTACAGTGTGATGCAATATTTAACAGTAGATGAAAGTAGTGGTGCCATGTATTTTCTGCTATATATTGACTACTAGCTGACGTGAGGTGACATTTAATCAGTAATTGCTGCCAAACTGTCGAAAGGGTTTTCATAACTAGCGTTCAATATATACATACGGTAAAATTCTCAAAATGAATTTCACATAGAAAAGTAAAATGTTGCTATTTTGAATGTCATTTCAGACAGAAGACTGTGTTTACCATACTTTTACAAGTGCATTACCCAGCTTTTGCACTTCAGTTTTATTTTTCTGTATTCCTGTATGTAAGCTGTATTTGGTGTTTCGGAGGCCAGAAAAATGTGGGGATGAAGGAGAAGTCAGTGAAATAGGTTCTAGGAATCAGCAGGACCCGTAAAATCTGCACTCAACTTTCCATAGTGGCCTAGATTTACCTTATTTTTGATATAATTTGAAAAATATATGTGCATTACAGATGCGAAAAAAACAAAAGATTTCACAGTCATACTTATAAATGTTTCCTCATATTGGAGATGATTATCGCACTGGTATGTTCGACTACAACATTGAAATTTAAGGGCAATCTAGGCAGTTAGGGATAAATAGATGGTTTTGCATAGGCTCTTTTGATTTCATACTGTATTTCAGTAAAAGTTGGATTACCCTCACAATGTGAATAGCTTTCGATGGTAATTTTATTCTGTAATATTGGCATTGTGTTTTGAGAATACAATGACTGTTGCAAAGTATGATTTGGAGCAGAGGGTGGTGATGCTGTTTCCTGTTAGGTGGCATGGTGCACTACCTTGTTGACTTGGGAAATGATGATCAAGTATGATAATAAAAAAAAGGAATGATGGTCATTTGTGTCGGGGAAAATATGGAATTAGTTGATATATTAATGTCTCCAGATGGATATTTGCACATGCAGAAATATGTCTCTAGATGGATCTTTATGCACTTAGTTTTGTACCTCAAGTTCATGGCCATCCTCCAAACCTAGGTGGTGTGTGAGGTGGCAGTGTGCGATAAGTTCTCCCCCCCCCATAGTCAGTCAGCCTCCAAGCATGCCAATTGAGAGCACATTTTCATGAGTTTTCTAGGTAGAAAGTAAGTGGCTTTTTGCTACAAACAAAGGACTTGGCAGATGATCCTGAATTATTTGACGATGATCTGTCTTTATATTGTGCGAAGAGTGGTTTTATGGACACTGACTTTGAAGAATTGGTATGGATAATACATGGAGAAAGAGAGAATTTTATGTGGTAATATTTGGTCTGGATGATTTGTATGCTAGGGTTGAGAGAAGTCTAATGGAAGGTGATACGAGTGTACAGTAAACCCTCAATTTAACGGACTTATCAGGGGAAGGGGTTTTTCATTAATGCTGAAAGTGTTAAATCAAGAATGTAATCTATGGGCAATTTTTCAATACAATATACAGTTCACACACTTTTTAACTTCTCGTATCACTTGATTCCATTTTGAATTGTGAGGGTTGCGAAATTATTTGATAAATAAAGTCCCAATTCTTTGTGTACACCAAGTCTGCGTTGTAGCTTGAGGCAGACTGAGACCGAAACAAAGCAATTGCACCCCATAGTACCAAAAACAAGTGCGATATGAAATGTGCATGGTGCAGCATTTGAGATTTTTTAATTTTTCAAAATTTCATTAATGATTGATTAATGTGTTATTATTTGCCTGGTCTGATAAATCCAAAATCCGTTAGTATGGGGTCTGTTAAATCGAGGGTTTACTGTATGGGGTGTGTGGAAAGCTATTAAGTGTAATGACGAATTTTTACGAGGACAGTAAGCTACGCTTGCGTATAAGGAGTTTTGAAGGTGATTTGTTTTAAGTGAAGATGAGTTTATGTCAAGGATATATGATGTCACTGTGGTTGTCATCTGTTTATTTATACGGGACGGTGAAGAAGGTGAATGTAAGGGTCTTAGAGCAAGGGGGAGGTCAACCATATTCTGGGAGTAGAGGTCATGGTAGGTGTGTCAGTTGCAGTTTGCTGATGACATGGCTCAGTTGGATAATCCAGAAACTTGTGACAGAGTTAGAGAGAATATGTGAAATGATAGAGCCAAGAATGATTTTGGACAGAAATAAAGTAATGAGGTGCAGCAGGGAGCTGAGACAGGACAGTTTGAAAATAATTCTGAGTGGGGCAGACCTCGGGAAGTGGAGTCCATTACATACTTGGGCATGAACATGGCTGGAAATGGAATTACTTTGGCTAAAGTGAATCATTGGGTGGGAGTGGAGGCACTGAGGAATGTATGGAAGAGGTCAGTATATATTGAGGATAAAGTAAATATGTTTGAAGGTATAACAGTCCTGACAGTTATGGTTGTTAGTTTTGGGCCCAGAATGCAAAAGAATGGAAGAGAATAGAGATGTTGGAAATGAAATGCCAAAGGATAGTATGTGGTGTGAGGTGGGTTGATTGTGTTTGGATTGACATAGAAGTAGAGTGGTGTGGTATTGAGTGTATTATGATTGAGAGAGCTGACAAGGATACGCTATAATGAGTCAGACTTGTGATGAGAATTAATGAAGAAAGACTTGCTTTGAAGATATATTTGTGAGAAGTGGAGGGGGAAGTGGGAGGATGAGACCTAGGAGATGGAAAAACAAATTGAGAGGGAAGTGAGGATGTCGAGTTTTGGACATTCAGGAAGGTGAGGTCTCCATGGAATAGGATTTCATTTATTTATGGCTCTATGGTACCGTTGCTAGTTCTTATCTAGAGGACCTTTCCATCTGATTCAAAATATCTGGGTGACAGCTATGTGATATTTCAGTAGTTTATTGCTTTGGGGCACATTTCCTGTGTTTGCAGTGTAGAAGTGGATGCAGAAATTTTTGTCAAGTGATATACCCCTTTTAGGTATCATAATACCTTGATGCAAGGGAGAATTTTATATTTGATTAAACATGGTCGGCTGGCAACCAGTTTTGTGGTTGAAATCGTCAGGTCTTCTCCATAATTGCTGCCAGTTTTGATAAGAAATTTTTTTGTTTGTGACGTCCCCCAGTAATACATCAAATTCCAGTGTTTTTGGAGTACTGTACTGTACATTGCACAAGAGAGATATAAGTATTTTAAAGCATTACATCATTGTTTTAATATCTTGTAATATCTGACAGATTTTTCTTTTTTATTTGTATATTGCTTTAAGATGTCATATTGTGTGAAATTGAATACTTGGTTTAACTACTACTGATATACTTTGGGAGATTTTATTATTATTTTTTTTGTACTGTATACTTATTTGTCCTTATATCTGTGGTATGATTAAAGGCATTAGTATATATATAAGTAACATTGTCTTATCCCTGGGGATAGGGGAGAAAGAATACTTCCCACGTATTCCCTGCGTGTCGTAGAAGGCGACTAAAAGGGGAGGGAGCGGGTGGCTGGAAATCCTCCCCTCTCATTTTTTTTTTTTTTAATTTTCCAAAAGAAGGAACAGAGAAGGGGGCCAGGTGAGGATATTCCCTCTAAGGCCCAGTCCTCTGTTGATAACGCTACCTCGCTAATGCGGGAAATGGCGAATAGTACGAAAGAAAAAGAGAAAGAAGTAACATTTTCATTTATTGTTTAGTATTTAGATATATTCTTACCAACAGAATGGAGGCAACAGGCTACAAAGATAGTGCAACCATGCTCCAGGCACATATGAAGACCAGTGAACAGGGACAGACTATGTAAGCATTTTCTTTCTTGTCGTCATCACATTTACCTTTGGCACTTTCACAAGGATTGTCTTCAATAACTATTAGCTGTCAAATTTTCATTCATACTCAGTACTTCTAGGAAGCTTTGTTTTTCTTAAAAAAGTGTCAAGCTATATCCAATTACTAATAAGTAAATAGACATGTACATCTCTGAGATACATATTGTAGATTAGAGTGCTTATTTCAGGGTATGAAATTTCTCACCTCTAGAAAGAGGTCTGTAAGCATTGGAAGAAGAACCTCCCAAACTAAGTTTAGAATAACACTTTAGCCACTGGGGTCGAGCTGGCACAAATTCTAATCCTCAATGTAGGATTGGTCCACGGTCCACCCAGCTCACCATCATCCCCATTATTTACTGGAGATTGAGTTGTATGCCACTGCGTAGCACTAAAGTTAATGGGCAGATCACTCAGCGGTAGAGGATTGAGGATTAGCGGGGTTGGATGAGCTCCATGAGTGAATTTAGTGGTGACTCAAAAGTCATTCATGAAAGATATACAAATAAAGTAAAGGATATATATAAACAAATGAGCAAACATAACTTTATTGCCCTGATATCATGTAAAAGCAACTTGGCCCTGATATCATGTAAAAGTAACTTGATGCTTAATTCACCTGGTGGTGATGGAGGAGCGGAGGTACAGCAGAGGATTATCCTTGGAATGTAAGTTCACTTGATGACACTCGTCACTATTTAAGTTACTATTTACACATATGTTTACCCATGTCATATGTATTTAAACCAAAATTGCTTCCAGGGAGTGTAAGTCTCAGAAATGTGCACTTTTAATGACCAAGGAGCTTTACTACTATGGTTTGATGTAGGGAGAACAATGGTGTATGCTTTGTCAATGCCAAAGAAGGCAAGTCAGGAAACACACGATCCAAATTGGCATTCATCTTTAATTTGCTTGACTACACATATTAGGAGTTTTTAGTTTTTAGAAGGTGTTTTTTTTATTTATTTATTATTATTTTTTTCTTTGACAACCATGTACTTATAGATCACGGATTTGACTGCTTCAGATAATGTGAAATGACGTGAAAGGTGTCATAAAAGCCATTTAGTTAATATGAGACAATTGCTTTGGAAATTTATGAATTGTAATGTAAGCCAGAGTATAGTATGATTTCTTTTTATATGTATGTATACCATAAAGATATCTAGTATCTGTCACAGTATAACTTTAGATTTATACTGTTAAGCTTATAACTGTATCCTAAACTTGTTTCACTGTAAAATATTCCCAGGATAGTCTTTCACAGTACAGCTTTCCCCAGATTCTCTGTGTACTAGTTTGTTATTATTGCTCATCTCATATGGTAGATTACTTGTACCATACTTATATGTTCATTCTTTATTTGATATGATTCTATTTTTCCTTAGCTCATTTCGAGGCAATGAAGAACAGTGTAGCCGTGCAGTATTCAGCTCAGATGTGAAGGTTGAGGTTGGAATGATGAATCATACTTCTGGATCATCAGCAATCACTACTCGTAGCATTACCAATTACCCATGGGACCATCAGTATCTTTCTGGCAGCCTGGTGGCTCAGCACCGCACTGGAGACTGCATTGCTTATGCTATCAAAGGTATTTCTAAATTGATTTGCCTTGAAATGTTGTTTTGTAAATCTGTATGTTTATCAACCTGTCTATGTATCTATCTGTTGATATCTTTGACGCCCATTCCTTCTTTGAACTCCCTCAAGGAGGTGGCTACAGCAAAAGAGTCTCCATAATTTGTTAACTTTTGTGCCGTTTCTTAGTCTTTAGTGCTTCACCCTTAACAGGCCACTGAGCCAGGTTGTGAATAGAATCATGGTAGTGGAGGTGAATCATAGGGTGAAAGGGAGCAAAGGTTTTGGGAGTGCTGAAGAATGGGTAGAAAGAGAGGTTATTGTCTAGGAAGGCACAAATGGGTATATTTGGAGGTATAATAGCTCCAACAATGTTATATGGTTGCGAGTCATGGACTATAGGTGATGATGCATGGATGAGTGTGGGTGTTCAGAATAAAGTGTTTGAGAATGATATGTGGCATGAGCTGTTTTGATCAAGGAAGTAATAAAAGGGTAAGAGAGAGTTGTGGTAATTGATCGAATGTGATTGAGGGTGCCAAAGAAGATGTGCTGAAATGGTTTAGATGTATGGAGAGAGTGAGTGAGGAGAGATTGACAAATATGTTATATGTGTCAGAAGTGGAGGGAACAAGGAGAAAGGATAAACCAAATTGGAGATGGAAGGATGGAATGAAGAAGGTTTTGAGTGATTGGGACCTGAACATGCAGGAGTGTGAAGGGTGTGCATGGTATAGTGGGAATTGGAATGATGTGGTATACATAGTTTGATGTGCTATCACTGGACTGAACCAGGGCATGTAAAGTGGCTGGGATAAGCCATGGAAAGGTTTACGGGACCTGGTTGTGGATAGGGAACTGTGGTTTTTGTGCATTACTCATGACAGCTTGGGAGTGATGTGAGTGAATGTGGCCTTCTTCATCTGTTCCTGGCATTTTCACTCTGACATGGGAAATGGCAATCAGGCATGAAATTACTATTTTTTTAAGAATTTCTCCACATTCCAATACATCCCAAACATGCTACATCCACCTCCTTGCCATCAGACACATTAAGGAATCTTTCAAATTGCTCTCACTCATTTTTTATACCACTCAAATTGTTTCCCACATTGTCACCCTCATTCGTCCTCTTTACAAAACCTTTTTTTTTTAATTCTTCCAGAAGTTTATCGATACTTTCAATCTATATATCATTTGCCCTCTTTTTAGGAAGCTCTTGTCCCTTTCCTCTTGATGACCTGTTGCTTTCTTGTGTATGACTGTCACTGTCACTCTCCAACCCAGCAGGTGTGACCCGTTCACATTTTTTTTTTTTTTTTTGTAATTTTTCTGTACTACCACTAAGGATACTTTCTCATACATAAAAAGTAGCTCTTGAAATATGAAAAAACTGCTGTGGTAAGCTATGGTCTCCAGTTCATACACTTTTCACTATCAAATGATTGAATGGTGAACTTAGGGTTCATGGATAGATGATGAAGGGGAGGGTGAAAGGGATCAGAATTGTAAAAGCAAATAGGGGGGGCATAGAAAATAATTAGAGTGGCTCCAGACTGCTTATTTTTGCTTTATATGGGAAGCTGAAGACACGAGCTAAATTGCACATCAAGGCCAGGCCTTAACTGAGGTAGGAAAAGGGTCATTGAGAGGGAGAAGTGATAAAACAAAGGAAAATATTTTAAGAATTGAGGAATATGTGGAAAATTCTGCTCTTTGGAAAGGGCTTGGTCTTATCTGTTAGAAGTGACATGAGGAGGTATAGAGTTTCAAAGCTCAGTGGTGAAGGGAAGAAACACAAAAACCGCCTACTTTTGGTTTGCCAATGGTCACACAGTAGTACAGTAATTAGTGTGTTGTTGGAGTTTATGGTTGTGATAGAGATAATGAAGATTGTTATACATTCCGATATATGCCTTGAAAAAATCTTGTAAGTAATAATGAAGGTTGATGTTGTACATTCCGATATATGCCTTGAAAAAATCTTGTAAGTAAAGATGGTAACTGTTTTCAGCTCTTTTACATTCAGATATCTGCCTTGAAAATAACTTATGATTTAAAATGCCAACTGTTTTACATTCAGATATCTGGTCTGAAAAGCAAGATCTTACAAGTAAAAATGCCAACCTTTCAGCCCTCCAAAAATCCAGTGGAATGGTCCGAATAATCCACACAAAGTCTGGAGACAGAGGACTTGTTAAGAACATTAGAGGAATGTTGCAAGACTTGGCCTTTGCTCACATTAGCAATAGAATTATCCTAGCATTCACCGATCAGTTTGGAACTTTGTATGTCTGTGAAGTTACTGACTCTACAGCAGGAGCATTAAAGTGAGTAGATGATTTGTCTCGTAATTTAGTTTATTAATTTTTGGATTATTGTCAGGATTCTTATTTTTATTTAGTGATGTAAATTTATTTTTGTATGAAATATTTTGTTATATAGTAATTAGAAAAATCAGCTTTGGAGTTAATGAGTATTATATAATTCTTTGATATTAAGTAAATTATACTTTCTTGTGTATGTATAAAGCACCATGTTAATCTTCATATGTGTTACATTTCTTTTCAGTACAGAAATGTTGTTAGAAGTAAACAGTGGAACAGACAAGACAAGTGATAACCACCGGGTCATATGGTGCCCGTACATCCCTGATGAGCAGGGTAATAATGATGATGGAGATGATCCTGCATACCTCTTGGTGCTCACTCATGGCCCATGTGTAAGTTAACTATGATTTAATGGTGTTTGGATAGGATTACATACGGAAAGGAAGAAAGTTAGTTAGTTGCAGTTTTTGAAGAAATCACAGCTTAGGATGAAGTGCAAAATGGTAAGAACATGACTGGTATAACCTGCATCTTATTTATGATTGTCCTTCCTTAGGCAGCTTTGCACTGAAGATGTATTTATTAATCCTTATCACATTCTCAGAGTCATCACTTTAAAAAAAACAATGCTGTTGTACCCGTCAAACTTGTTCCTTGTCCTTAAAATCTATAAGCTGTCTTCCATTGATACTTGAATTTTGAATCTTGTAGGAATAATGGCTTAAACCTGCCTCAACTTGACAGTGAGCTGAGGATACCAAAAGCTCTGGTCCCCTACTCATGATACATCTGGACAACTGTCTGTAATGTTAAGGCTCAAAAAGAACATTTGTTTTGTGAATCAGTGAAAAAGGTTTTGCTTAGTAGTATAGCAGAACCTAATTTTAAGATTAGAACAGGTAGACATCATACTCATAATGAATCAAACTGAAATGTTCTGAAGGGAGCTAAATTAAAAGGCTTAAAAATATACATTATGAAATGATCTTTTTAATTATTATAAATGTTCTGAACGTTGGCTTGCTGTTTTTAAGCTTTTCCATAGTAATATCGAGGGGGAAAGCCTTGTGTAATCAGCATATTCTTATGTGTGGCACTGAGTTAGAAGATGCTGGATGATTATTATAGCTTTTCCCGTAGATGGAAAGACATTTGGTATTTCTAAGGATGACTGTAAATCAGTTTCTACAAGAAAGTTGATAAGAAGTGAGTGAAAGGAAAGATAGTTAGGGACTATGTGCAGCTAAAAGGGTATCTTGACAGTTTTGTGAAATCCACAAATGAAACATATGCAGAATGATTTACTCGCTATACTGCTGCTCTTTGCAAAGACACTTGAACAATCATTCTTCAGAAAAGAGGCAATTAATGTTTATGGAGTAATGCAGTTTTTACTGATGATTTTGTGATTCATCGTGAATAGTGTAACAGCCCTGTGTTATTATTTCAGGCTGAAATATGGAATGTGAATGTTGTATTGCGAGAATATGGTGGTGGGCAGCTCCGTCGAGACCAGATAACTATAGGTTACCAGCAGATGGAACAACATTCTTCACCCATAACTGATGCTGCTTTTAGTCCAGATGGTACTGCCTTAGCCACAGCTGCCCTGGATGGCTATGTCAAATTTTTCCAGGTGTGTTTTGTTTTGGTATTTCTACATTATTTACAATTATATCTTTCATAAATGTAGTTATTTAATAGACACAACTTAATTTTCTGATTTTTTAAAAATTATACTGGATCGCTGTTTCCTGCATCAGCAAGATAGCGCCAGGAAACAGATGATGAATGACACATCCACTCATATATACACATCTTTCTTTTTCATACTATTCGCCATTTCCCGCATCAGCAAGGTAGCGTTAAGAACAGAGGACTGGGCCTCTGAGGAAACATCCTCACCTGGCCCCCTTCTCTGTTCCTTCCTTTGGAAAATTAAAAAAAAATGAGAGGGGGGGAGATTTCCAGCCCCCGCTCTCTTCCCTTTTAGTCGCCTTCTATGACACGCAGGGAATATGTGGGAAGTATTCTTTCTCCCCTATCCCCAGGGATAAATATATACACATTTACTTTGCTTTGTCGCTGTCTCCCGCGCTAGCGATGTAGCGCAAGGAAACAGATGAAAGAATGGCCCAACCCACCCACATACACATGTGTATACATACACATCCACACACGCACATATTCATACCTATACATCTCAACGTATACATATATATACACACACAGACATATACATATATACACATGTACATAATTCATAGTCTGTCTTTATTCATTCCCATCACCACCCCACCACACATGAAGTAACAACCCCCTCCCCCCGCATGTGTGCGAGGTAGCACTAGGAAAAGACAACAAAGCCACATTCGTTCACACTCAGTCTCTAGCTGTCATGTAATAATGCACTGAAACCACAGCTCCCTTTCCACATCCAGGCCCCACACAACTTTCCATGGTTTACCCCAGACGCTTCACATGCCATGGTTCAATCCATTGACAGCACTTCGACCCCGGTATACCACATTGTTCCAATTCATTCGATTCCTTGCACGCCTTTCACCCTCCTGCATGTTCAGGCCCCGATCACTCAAAATATTTTTCACTCCATCTTTCCACCTCCAATTTGATCTCCCACTTCTCCTCATTCCCTTCACCTCTGACACATATATTCTCTTGGTCAATCTTTCCTCACTCATTCTCTCCATGTGACCAAACCATTTCAAAACACCCTCTTCTGCTCTCTCAACCACACTTTATTACCACACATCTCTTTTACCCTATTATTACTTATTTGATCAAACCACCTCACACCACATATTGTCCTCATAAATCTCATTTCCAGCACATCCACCCTCCTGCGCACAACTCTATCCGTATCCCATGCCTCACAACCACATAACATTGTTGGAACCACTATTCCTTCTAACATACCCATTTTTGCTTTCCGAGATAATGCTCGACTTCCACACATTCTTCAAGGCTCCCAGAACTTTCGCCCCCTCCCCCACCCTATGATTCACTTCTGCTTCCATGGTTCCATCCGCTGCCAAATCCACTCCCAGATATCTAAAACACTTCACTTCCTCCAGTTTTTCTCCATTCAAACTTACCTCCCAGGTGACTTGTCCCTCAACCCTACTGTACCTAATAACCTTGCTCTTTTTCACATTTACTCTCAACTTTCTCCTTTCACACACTTTACCAAAACCAGTCACCAGCTTCTGCAGTTTCTCACATGAATCAGCCACCAGCGCTGTATCATCAGCGAACAACAACTGACTCACTTCCCAAGCTGTCTCATCCACAACAGACTGCATACTTGCCCCTCTTTCCAAAACTTGCATTCACCTCCTTAACAACCCCATCCATGTACAAATTAAACCATGGAGACATCATGCACCCCTGCCGCAAACCTACATTCACTGAGAACCAATCACTTTCCTCTCTTCCTACACGTACATCCTCAATAAAAACTTTTCACTGCTTCCAACAACTTGCCTCCCACACCATATATTCTTAATACCTTCCACAGAGCATCTCAATCAACTCTATCATATGCATTCTCCAGATCCATAAATGCTACATACAAATCCATTTCCTTTTCTAAGTATTTCTCACATACATTCTTCAAAGCAAACACCTGATCCACACATTTATTACTACCTCTGAAACCACACTGCTCTTCCCCAATCTGATGCTCTGTACATGCCTTCACCCTCTCAATCAATACCATCCCATATAATTTCCTAGGAATACTCAACAAACTTATGCCCCTGTAATTTGAGCACTCACTTTTATCCCCTTTGCCTTTGTACAGTGGCACTATGCAAGCATTCTGCCAATCCTTAGGCACCTTACCATGAGTCATACATACATTGAATAACCTTACCAACCAGTCAACAATACAGTCACCCCCTTTTTTAATAAATACCACTGCAATACCATCCAAACCTACTGCCTTGCCGGCTTTCATCTTCTGCGAAGCTTTTATTACCTCTTCTCTGTTTACCAAATCATTCTCTCTAACCCTCTCACTTTGCACACCACCTCGACCAAGACACCCTATATCTGCCACTCTATCATCAGACACATTCAACAAACCTTCAAAATACTCACTCCATCTTCTCACATCACCACTATTTGTTATCACCTCCCCATTAACCCCCTTCACTGAAGTTCCCATTGATTCCCTTGTCTTACGCCTTTTATTTACCTCCTTCCAAAACATCTTTTTATTCTCCCTAAAATTTAATGATACTCTCTCACCCCAACTCTCATTTACCCTCTTTTTCACCTCTTGCACCTTTCTCTTGACCTCCTGCCTCTTTCTTTTATACATTTCCCACTCATTTGCATTATTTCCCTGCAAAAATTGTCCAAATGCCTTTCTCTTCTCTTTCACTAATACTCTTACTTCTTCATCCCACCACTCACTACCCTTTCTAATCTGCCCACCTCCCACGCTTCTCATGCCAGAAGCATCGTTTGCGCAAGCCATCACTGCTTCCCTAAATACATCCCATTCCTCCCCCACTCTCCTTACCTCCTTTGTTCTCACCTTTTTCCATTCTGTACTCAGTCTCTCCTGGTACTTTCTCACAAGTCTCCTTCCCAAGCTCACTTACTCTCACCACTCTTTTCAGCCCAGCATTCTCTCTTTTTTTCTGAAAACCTCTACAAATCTTCACCTTCGCCTACCCAAGATAATGATCAGACATCCCTCAAGTTGCACCTCTCAGCACATTAACATCCAAAAGTCTCTCTTTCGCGTGCCTATCAATTAACACGTAATCCAGTAACGCTCTCTGGCCATCTCTCCTACTTACGTATACTTATGTATATCTCTCTTTTTAAACCAGGTATTCCCAATCACCAATCCTTTTTCAGCACATAAATCTACAAGCTCTTCACCATTTCCATTTACAACGCTGAACACCCCATGTACACCAATTATTCCCTCAACTGCCACATTACTCACCTGTGCATTCAAATCACCCATCACTATAACCCAGTCTCGTGCATCAAAACTACCAACACACTCACTCAGCTGCTCCCAAAATACTTGCCTCTCATGATCTTTCTTCTCATTCCCAGGTGCATATGCACCGATAATCACCCATCTCTTTCCATCCACTTTTAGTTTTACTCATATCAATCTCGAGTTTACTTTCTTACACTCTATCACATACTCCCACCACTCCTGTTTCAGGAGTAGTGCTACTCCTTCCCTTGCTCTTGTCCTCTCACTAACCCCTGACTTTACTCCCAAGACATTCCCAAACCACTCTTCCCCTTTACCCTTGAGCTTTGTTTCACTCAGATCCAAAACATCCAGGTTTCTTTCCTCAAACATACTACCTATCTCTCGTATTTTCTCATCTTGGTTACATCCACACATATTTAGACACCCCAATCTGAGCCTTCAAGGAGGATGAGCACTCTTTGCATGACTCCTTCTTCTGTTTCCCATGGGGACAGGGGAGAAAGAATACTTCCAACGCATTCCTCACGTGTTGTAGAAGGTGACTAAAGGGGACGGGAGTGGGGGGCTGGAAACCCTCCCCTCCTTGTATATACACATATGTGTATATATATATATAAACACACACACAGGCACATTATTTTTCATTTTTTTTTTTTTTTATACTTTATCACTGTTTCCTGCATCAGCGAGGTAATGCCAGGAAACAGACGAAGAATGGCCCATCCACTTATATACACGTATATATACATAAACACCCATACACGCACATATACATGTATATACATATCAACATATACACACTCACACATATACATATGTATACACATGTACATATTTATACTTGCTTGGCTTCATCCATTACTGTCGGTACCCCACCTCAAAGGAAACAGCTTCGTTACCCCCTGCTTCAATGAGTTATATATACACACATATACCAATACATATCACCTTATACACTTTTTTTTTTTTTTTTATATACTTTGTCGCTGTCTCCCGCGTTTGCGAGGTAGCGCAAGGAAACAGACGAAAGAAATGGCCCAACCCCCCCCCCCCCATACACATGTACATACACACGTCCAGACACGCAAATATACATACCTACACAGCTTTCCATGGTTTACCCCAGACGCTTCACATGCCTTGCTTCAATCCACTGACAGCACGTCAACCCCTGTATACCACATGACTCCAATTCACTCTATTTCTTGCCCTCCTTTCACCCTCCTGCATGTTCAGGCCCCGATCACACAAAATCTTTTTCACTCCATCTTTCCACCTCCAATTTGGTCTCCCTCTTCTCCTCGTTCCCTCCACCTCCGACACATATATCCTCTTGGTCAATCTCTCCTCACTCATTCTCTCCATGTGCCCAAACCATTTCAAAACACCCTCTTCTGCTCTCTTGACCACGCTCTTTTTATTTCCACACATCTCTCTTACCCTTACGTTACTTACTCGATCAAACCACCTCACACCACACATTGTCCTCAAACATCTCATTTCCAGCACATCCATCCTCCTGCGCACATCTCTATCCATAGCCCACGCCTCGCAACCATACAGCATTGTTGGAACCACTATTCCCTCAAACATACCCATTTTTGCTTTCCGAGATAATGTTCTCGACTTCCACACATTTTTCAAGGCTCCCAAAATTTTCGCCCCCTCCCCCACCCTATGATCCACTTCCGCTTCCATGGTTCCATCCGCTGACAGATCCACTCCCAGATATCTAAAACACTTCACTTCCTCCAGTTTTTCTCCATTCAAACTCACCTCCCAATTGACTTGACCCTCACCCCTACTGTACCTAATAACCTTGCTCTTATTCACATTTACTCTCAACTTTCTTCTTCCACACACTTTACCAAACTCAGTCACCAGCTTCTGCAGTTTCTCACATGAATCAGCCACCAGCGCTGTATCATCAGCGAACAACAATTGACTCACTTCCCAAGCTCTCTCATCCCCAACAGACTTCATACTTGCCCCTCTTTCCAGGACTCTTGCATTTACCTCCTTTACAACCCCATCCATAAACAAATTAAACAACCATGGAGACATCACACACCCCTGCCGCAAACCTACATTCACTGAGAACCAATCACTTTCCTCTCTTCCTACACGTACACATGCCTTACATCCTCGATAAAAACTTTTCACTGCTTCTAACAACTTGCCTCCCACACCATATATTCTTACTACCTTCCACAGAGCATCTCTATCAACTCTATCATATGCCTTCTCCAGATCCATAAATGCTACATACAAATCCATTTGCTTTTCTAAGTATTTCTCACATACATTTTTCAAAGCAAACACCTGATCCACACATCCTCTACCACTTCTGAAACCGCACTGCTCTTCCCCAATCTGATGCTCTGTACATGCCTTCACCCTCTCAATCAATACCCTCCCATATAATTTACCAGGAATACTCAACAAACTTATACCTCTGTAATTTGAGCACTCACTCTTATCCCCTTTGCCTTTGTACAATGGCACTATGCACGCATTCCGCCAATCCTCAGGCACCTCACCATGAGTCATACATACATTAAATAACCTTACCAACCAGTCAACAATACAGTCACCCCCTTTCTTAATAAATTCCACTGCAATACCATCCAAACCTGCTGCCTTGCCGGCTTTCATCTTCCGCAAAGCTTTTACTACCTCTTCTCTGTTTATCAAATCATTTTCCCTAACCCTCTCACTTTGCACACCACCTCGACCAAAACACCCTATATCTGCCACTCTGTCATCAGACACATTCAACAAACCTTCAAAATACTCATTCCATCTCCTTCTCACATCACCGCTACTTGTTATCACCTCCCCATTTACGCCCTTCACTGAAGTTCCCATTTGCTCCCTTGTCTTACGCACCCTATTTACCTCCTTCCAGAACATCTTTTTATTCTCCCTAAAATTTACTGATAGTCTCTCACCCCAACTCTCATTTGCCCTTTTTTTCACCTCTTGCACCTTTCTCTTGACCTCCTGTCTCTTTCTTTTGTACTTCTCCCACTCAATTGCATTTTTTCCCTGCAAAAATCGTCCAAATGCCTCTCTCTTCTCTTTCACTAATACTCTTACTTCTTCATCCCACCACTCACTACCCTTTCTAAACAGCCCACCTCCCACTCTTCTCATGCCACAAGCATCTTTTGCGCAATCCATCACTGATTCCCTAAATACATCCCATTCCTCCCCGACTCCCCTTACTTCCATTGTTCTCACCTTTTTCCATTCTGTACACAGTCTCTCCTGGTACTTCCCCACACAGGTCTCCTTCCCAAGCTCACTTACTCTCACCACCTTCTTCACCCCAACATTCACTCCTCTTTTCTGAAAACCCATACTAATCTTCACCTTAGCCTCCACAAGATAATGATCAGACATCCCTCCAGTTGCACCTCTCAGCACATTAACATCCAAAAGTCTCTCTTTCGCACGCCTGTCAATTAACACGTAATCCAATAACGCTCTCTGGCCATCTCTCCTACTTACATAAGTATACTTATGTATATCTCGCTTTTTAAACCAGGTATTCCCAATCATCAGTCCTTTTTCAGCACATAAATCTACAAGCTCTTCACCATTTCCATTTACAACACTGAACACCCCATGCATACCAATTATTCCCTCAACTGCCACATTACTCACCTTTGCATTCAAATCACCCATCACTATAACCCGGTCTCGTGCATCAAAACCGCTAACACACTCATTTAGCTGCTCCCAAAACACTTGCCTCTCATGATCTTTCTTCTCATGCCCAGGTGCATATGCACCAATAATCACCCACCTCTCTCCATCAACTTTCAATTTTACCCATATTAATCGAGAATTTACTTTCTTACATTCTATCACATACTCCCACAACTCCTGTTTCAGGAGTATTGCTACTCCTTCCCTTGCTCTTGTCCTCTCACTAACCCCTGACTTCACTCCCCAGACATTTCCAAACCACTCTTCCCCTTTACCCTTGAGCTTCGTTTCACTCAGAGCCAAAACATCCAGGTTCCTTTCCTCAAACATACTACCTATCTCTCCTTTTTTCACATCTTGGTTACATCCACACACATTTAGGCACCCCACTCTGAGCCTTCGAGGAGGATGATCACTCCCCGCGTGACTCCTTCTTCTGTTTCCCATTTTAGAAAGTTAATACAAGGAGGGGAGGATTTCCGGCCCCCCGCTCCCGTCCCCTCTAGTCGCTTTCTACGACACGCGAGGAATACGTGGGAAGTATTCTTTCACCCCTATCCCCAGGGATAATATACATATATATATACATACACACACACACACACACACACACACATATGCACATACACACACACACACACACATACATATATATACATATGAAAAATGTAAGAACAATTTAGAAACAAACTTTTAGCTTGAAATGAATGAAAAAAAAAAAAAAAAAAAAAAATGAATGTCACATAATGGTTCAACCTCTGGCTATGGAAAAGGAGATGTACAATTTATTCACACAAACGTCAATAGCAGTTCTCATCAATTTCACCACTGTGTCAATAAGCTTCAATGTCTAAGCTACATTTTTCTCCAACTTCACTATTTTCTTGTCAAAAACACCATGCATGAAAACTATCACTCCATTAACACAACTATAAACATTTACTTCCCCTTTAAAAGTTCTGGGGAAGTCTGTCTCGATACACTGCGGCGAGGCGACGCGACGCTGACACAATCACTGTCACAATATCACTTCTGCCTCCTCAAGTTAATACAAGGAGGGGAGGATTTCCGGCCCCCCGCTCCCGTCCCCTCTAGTCGCTTTCTACGACACGCGAGGAATACGTGGGAAGTATTCTTTCACCCCTATCCCCAGGGATAATATACATATATATATACATACACACACACACACACACACACACACATATGCACATACACACACACACACACACACACACATACATATATATACATATGAAAAATGTAAGAACAATTTAGAAACAAACTTTTAGCTTGAAATGAATGAAAAAAAAAAAAAAAAAAAAAAAAAAAAAAAAAATGAATGTCACATTATACACATATACGTATAAATGTACATAAGTTTGTTAAGTATTCCTAGGAAATTTAATGGGAGGGTATTGACTGAGATGGTGAAGGCATGTACAGAGCATCAGATTGGGAGGAGCAGTGTGGTTGCAGAAGTGGTAGATGATGTGCGGATCAGGTGTTTGCTTTGGAGAATATGTGAGAAATACTTGAAAAACAGATGGATTTGTATGTAGCATTTGTGAATCTGGAGAAGGCATATCATAGGGTTGATAGAGATGCTTTGTGGAAGGTCTTAAGAATATATGGTGTGGGAGTTAAGCTGCTAGAAGCTGTGAAAAGTTTTTGTTAAGGATGTAAGGCATGTGTACAAGTAGGAAGAGAGGAGAATAATTAGTTCATAGTGAATGTTGGCCTGCAGCAGGGACATGTGATGTCCCCATGGTTGTTTAATGTGCTGAGAGGTGCAACTGGAGGGATGTCTGATCATTATCTTGTGGAGGCTAAGGTGAAGATTTGTATGGTTTTCAGAAAAGAAGAGTGAATGTTGGGGTGAAGAGGGTGGTGAAAGTAAGTGAGCTTGGGAAGGAGACTTGTGTGAGGCAGTACCAGGAGAGACTGAGTACAGAATGGAAAAAGGTGAGAACAATGGAAGTAAGGGGAGTGGGGGAGGAATGGGATGTATTTAGGGAATCAGTGATGGATTGCACAAAAGATGCTTGTGGCATGAGAAGAGAGGGAGATGGGTTGATTAGAAAGGGTAGTGAGTGGTGGGATGAAGAAGTAAGATTATTAGTGAAAAAGAAGAGAGAGGCATTTGGACGATTTTTGCAGTTAAAAAAATGCAATTGAGTGGGAGATGTATAAAAGAAAGAGACAGGAGGTCAAGAGAAAGGTGCAAGAGGTGAAAAAGAGGGCAAATGAGAGTTGGGGTGAGAGAGTATCATTAAATTTTAGGGAGAATAAAAAGATATATATTTTCTTTCTTTTTCTTTCAAACTATTCGCCATTTCCCGCATTAGCGAGGTAGCGTTAAGAACAGAGGACTGGGCCTTTGAGGGAATACCCTCACCTGGCCCAGTTCTCTGTTCCTTCTTTTGGAAAATTAAAAAAAAAACGAGAGGGGAGGATTTCCAGCCCCCCGCTCCCTCCCCTTTTAGTCGCCTTCTACGACACGCAGGGAATACGTGGGAAGTATTCTTTCTCCTCTATCCCCAGGGAATAAAGATATATATATATTTATATATTTTTATTATACTTTGTCGCTGTCTCCCGCGTTTGCGAGGTAGCGCAAGGAAACAGACGAAAGAAATGGCCCAACCCTCCCCCCATACACATGTATATACATACGTCCACACACGCAAATATACATACCTACACAGCTTTCCATGGTTTACCCCAGACGCTTCACATGCCTTGATTCGCTCCACTGACAGCACGTCAACCCCGGTATACCACATCGCTCCAATTTACTCTATTCCTTGCCCTCCTTTCACCCTCCTGCATGTTCAGGCCCCGATCACACAAAATCTTTTTCACTCCATCTTTCCACCTCCAATTTGGTCTTCCTCTTCTCCTTGTTCCCTCCACCTCCGACACATATATCCTCTTGGTCAATCTTTCCTCACTCATTCTCTCCATGTGCCCAAACCATTTCAAAACACCCTCTTCTGCTCTCTCAACCACGCTCTTTTTATTTCCACACATCTCTCTTACCCTTACGTTACTTACTCGATCAAACCACCTCACACCACACATTGTCCTCAAACATCTCATTTCCAGCACATCCATCCTCCTGCACACAACTCTATCCATAGCCCACGCCTCGCAACCATACAACATTGTTGGAACCACTATTCCTTCAAACATACCCATTTTTGCTTTCCGAGATAATGTTCTCGACTTCCACACATTCTTCAAGGCTCCCAGAATTTTCGCCCCCTCCCCCACCCTATGATCCACTTCCGCTTCCATGTTTCCATCCGCTGCCAAATCCACTCCCAGATATCTAAAACACTTCATTTCCTCCAGTTTTACTCCATTCAAACTTACCTCCCAATTGACTTGACCCTCAACCCTACTGTACCTAATAACCTTGCTCTTATTCACATTTACTCTTAACTTTCTTCTTCCACACACTTTACCAAACTCAGTCACCAGCTTCTGCAGTTTCTCACATGAATCAGCCACCAGCGCTGTATCATCAGCGAACAACAACTGACTCACTTCCCAAGCTCTCTCATTCCCAACAGACTTCATACTTGCCCCTCTCTCCAAAACTCTTGCATTCACCTCCCTAACAACCCCATCCATAAACAAATTAAACAACCATGGAGACATCACACACCCCTGCCGCAAACCTACATTCACTGAGAACCAATCACTTTCCTCTCTTCCTACACGTACACATGCCTTACATCCTCGATAAAAACTTTTCACTGCTTCTAACAACTTGCCTCCCACACCATATATTCTTAATACCTTCCACAGAGCATCTCTATCAACTCTATCATATGCCTTCTCCAGATCCATAAATGCTACATACAAATCCATTTGCTTTTCTAAGTATTTCTCACATACATTCTTCAAAGCAAACACCTGATCCACACATCCTCTACCACTTCTGAAACCACACTGCTCTTCCCCACTCTGATGCTCTGTACATGCCTTCACCCTCTCAATCAATACCCTCCCACACATCTCTCTTACATTACTTACTCGATCAAACCACCTCACACTACATATTGTCCTCAAACATTTCATTTTCGACATTTATTTTACTTGATCACCATCTCCCGTGTCAGTGAGGTAGCGCCGGAAACAGATGAAGAATGGCCCATCCACTCGTATACACACAGAGAAGAGGTCCAGGTGAGGATATTCCCTCAAAGGCCCAGTCCTCTGTTCTTAACGCTACCTCGCTATCGCGGGAAATAGCGAATAGTATGAAAAAAAAAATATATATATATATATATATATATATATATATATATATATTATTTTTTTTATTATACTTTGTTGCTGTCTCCCGCGTTTGCGAGGTAGCGCAAGGAAACAGACGAAAGAAATGGCCCAACCCCCCCCATACACATGTATATACATACGTCCACACATGCAAATATACACACCTACACAGCTTTCCATGGTTTACCCCAGACGCTTCACATGCCTTGATTCAATCCACTGACAGCACGTCAACCCCGGTATACCACATCGCTCCAATTCACTCTATTCCTTGCCCTCCTTTCACCCTCCTGCATGTTCAGGCCCCCATCACACAAAATCTTTTTTTACTCCATCTTTCCACCTCCAATTTGGTCTCCCTCTTCTCCTCGTTCCCTCCACCTCCGACACATATATCCTTTTGGTCAATCTTTCCTCACTCATTCTCTCCATGTGCCCAAACCACTTCAAAACACCCTCTTCTGCTCTCTCAACCACGCTCTTTTTATTTCCACACATCTCTCTTACCCTTACGTTACTCACTCGATCAAACCACCTCACACCACACATTGTCCTCAAACATCTCATTTCCAGCACATCCATCCTCCTGCGCACTACTCTATCCATAGCCCACGCCTCGCAACCATACAACATTGTTGGAACCACTATTCCTTCAAACATACCCATTTTTGCTTTCCGAGATAATGTTCTCGACTTCCACACATTCTTCAAGGCCCCCAGAATTTTCGCCCCCTCCCCCACCCTATGATCCACTTCCGCTTCCATGGTTCCATCCGCTGCCAGATCCACTCCCAGATATCTAAAACACTTCACTTCCTCCAGTTTTTCTCCATTCAAACTCACCTCCCAATTGACTTGACCCTCAACCCTACTGTACCTAATAACCTTGCTCTTATTCACATTTACTCTTAACTTTCTTCTTCCACACACTTTACCAAACTCAGTCACCAGCTTCTGCAGTTTCTCACATGAATCAGCCACCAGCGCTGTATCATCAGCGAACAACAACTGACTCACTTCCCAAGCTCTCTCATCCCCAACAGACTTCATACTTGCCCCTCTTTCCAAAACTCTTGCATTTACCTCCCTAACAACCCCATCCATAAACAAATTAAACAACCATGGAGACATCACACACCCCTGCCGCAAACCTACATTCACTGAGAACCAATCACTTTCCTCTCTTCCTACACGTACACATGCCTTATATCCTCGATAAAAACTTTTCACTGCTTCTAACAACTTTCCTCCCACACCATATATTCTTAATACCTTCCACAGAGCATCTCTGTCAACTCTATCATATGCCTTCTCCAGATCCATAAATGCTACATACAAATCCATTTGCTTTTCTAAGTATTTCTCACATACATTCTTCAAAGCAAACACCTGATCCACACATCCTCTACCACTTCTGAAACCACACTGCTCTTCCCCGATCTGATGCTCTGTACATGCCTTCACCCTCTCAATCAATACCCTCCCATATAATTTACCAGGAATACTCAACAAACTTATACCTCTGTAATTTGAGCACTCACTCTTATCCCCTTTGCCTTTGTACAATGGCACTATGCACGCATTCCGCCAATCCTCAGGCACCTCACCATGAGTCATACATACATTAAATATATATATATATATATATATATATATATATATATATATATATTTTTTTTTTTTTTTTTTTCATACTATTCGCTATTTCCCGCGATAGCGAGGTAGCGTTAAGAACAGAGGACTGGGCCTTTGAGGGAATATCCTCACCTGGACCTCTTCTCTTCCCGCGTTTGCGAGGTAGCGCAAGGAAACAGCCGAAAGAAATGGCCCCACCCACCCCCCATACTCAATGTATATACATACATGTCCACACATGCAAATATACATACCTATACATCTCAATGTACACATATATATACACACACAGACACATACATATATACCCATGCACATAATTCACACTGTCTGCCCCTATTCATTCCCATCACCACCTTGCCACACATGGAATACCATCCCCCTCCCCCCTCATGTGCGCGAGGTAGCACTAGGAAAAGACAACAAAGGCCCCATTCGTTCATACTCAGTCTCTAGCTGTCATGCAAAAATGCCCGAAACCACAGCTCCCTTTCCACATCCAGGCCCCACACAACTTTCCATGGTTTACCCCAGACGCTTCACATGCCCTGATTCAATCCACTGACAGCACGTCAATACCCCGGTATACGACATCGATCCAATTCACTCTATTCCTTGCCCTCCTTTCACCCTCCTGCATGTTCAGGCCCCGATCACACAAAATCTTTTTCACCCCATCTTTCCACCTCCAATTTGGTCTCCCACTTCTCCTCGTTCCCTCCACCTCCGACGCATATATCCTCTTGGTCAGTCTTTCCTCACTCATTCTCTCCATGTGCCCAAACCATTTCAAAACACCCTCTTCTGCTCTCTCAACCACGCTCTTTTTATTTCCGCACATTTCTCTTACCCTTATGTTACTTACTCGATCAAACCACCTCACACCACACACTGTCCTCAAACATCTCATTTCCAGCGCATCCACCCTCCTGCGCACAACTCTATCCATAGCCCACGCCTCGCAACCATACAACATTGTTGGAACCACAATTCCTTCAAACATACCCATTTTTGCTTTCTGAGATAATGTTCTCGACTTCCACACATTCTTCAAGGCTCCCAGAATTTTCGCCACCTCCCCCACCCTATGATTCACTTCCGCTTCCATGGTTCCATCCACTGCCAGATCCACTCCCAGATATTTAAAACACTTTACTTCCTCCAGTTTTTCTCCATTCAAACTTACCTCCCAATTGACTTGACCCTCAACCCTACTGTACCTAATAACCTTGCTCTTATTCACATTTACTCTTAACTTTCTTCTTTCACACACTTTACCAAACTCAGTCACCAGCTTCTGCAGTTTCTCACATGAATCAGCCACCAGCGCTGTATCATCAGCGAACAACAACTGACTCACTTCCCAAGCTGTCTTATCCACAACAGACTTCATACTTGCCCCTCTTTCCAAAACCCTTGTATTCACCTCCCTAACAACTCCATCCATAAACAAATTAAACAACCATGGAGACATCACACACCCCTGCCGCAAACCTACATTCACTGAGAACCAATCACTTTCCTCTCTTCCTACACGTACACATGCCTTACATCCTCGATAAAAACTTTTCACTGCTTCTAACAACTTGCCTCCCACACCATATATTCTTAATACCTTCCACAGAGCATCTCTATCAACTCTATTATATGCCTTCTCCAGATCCATAAATGCTACATACAAATCCATTTGCTTTTCTAAGTATTTCTCACATACATTCTTCAAAGCAAACACCTGATCCACACATCCTCTATCACTTCTGAAACCACACTGCTCTTCCCCAATCTGATGCTCTGTACATGCCTTCACCCTCTCAATCAATACCCTCCCATATAATTTACCAGGAATACTCAACAAACTTATACCTCTGAAATTTTAGCACTCACTCTTATCCCCTTTGCCTTTGTACAATGGCACTATGCACGCATTTTGCCAATCCTCAGGCACCTCACCATGAGTCATTTTTTTTTTTTTTTTTATACTTTGTCGCTGTCTCCCTCGTTTGCGAGGTAGCGCAAGGAAACAGACGAAAGAAATGGCCCAACCCCCCCCCCATACACATGTATATACATACGTCCACGCACGCAAATATACATACCTACACAGCTTTCCATGGTTTACCCCAGACGCTTCACATGCCTTGATTCAATCCACTGACAGCATGTCAGCCCCGGTATACCACATCGCTCCAATTCACTCTATTCCTTGCCCTCCTTTCACCCTCCTGCATGTTCAGGCCCCGATCACACAAAATCTTTTTCACTCCATCTTTCCACCTCCAATTTGGTCTCCCTCTTCTCCTTGTTCCCTCCACCTCCGACACATATATCCTCTTGGTCAATCTTTCCTCACTCATCCTCTCCATGTGCCCAAACCACTTCAAAACACTCTCTTCTGCTCTCTCAACCACGCTCTTTTTATTTCCACACATCTCTCTTACCCTGACGTTACTCACTCGATCAAACCACCTCACACCACACATTGTCCTCATACATCTCATTTCCAGCACATCCATCCTCCTGCGCACAACTCTATCCATAGCCCACGCCTCGCAACCATACAACATTGTTGAAACCACTATTCCTTCAAACATACCCATTTTTGCTTTCCGAGATAATGTTCTCGACTTCCACACATTCTTCAAGGCCCCCAGAATTTTCGCCCCCTCCCCCACCCTATGATCCACTTCTGCTTCCATGGTTCCATGCGCTGCCAGATCCACTCCCAGATATCTAAAACACTTCACTTCCTCCCGTTTTTCTCCATTCAAACTCACCTCCCAATTGACCTGACCCTCAACCCTACTGTACCTAATAACCTTGCTCTTATTCACATTTACTCTTAACTTTCTTCTTCCACACACTTTACCAAACTCAGTCACCAGCTTCTGCAGTTTCTCACATGAATCAGCCACCAGCGCTGTGTCATCAGCGAACAACAACTGACTCACTTCCCAAGCTCTCTCATCCCCAACAGACTTCATACTTGCCCCTCTTTCCAAAACTCTTGCATTTACCTCCCTAACAACCCCATCCATAAACAAATTAAACAACCATGGAGACATCACACACCCCTGCCGCAAACCTACATTCACTGAGAACCAATCACTTTCCTCTCTTCCTACACGTACACATGCCTTACATCCTCGATAAAAACTTTTCACTGCTTCTAACAACTTTCCTCCCACACCATATATTCTTAATACCTCCCACAGAGCATCTCTATCAACTCTATCATATGCCTTCTCCAGATCCATACATACATTAAATAACCTCACCAACCAGTCAACAATACAGTCACCCCCTTTTTTAATAAATTCCACTGCAATACCATCCAAACCTGCTGCCTGGATGGTATATATATATATATATATATATATATATATATATATATATATATATATATATATATATATGGATGGGGTTGTTAGGGAGGTGAATGCAAGAGTTTTGGAAAGAGGGGCAAGTATGAAGTCTGTTGGGGATGAGAGAGCTTGGGAAGTGAGTCAGTTGTTGTTCGCTGATGATACAGCGCTGGTGGCTGATTCATGTGGGAAACTGCAGAAGCTGGTGACTGAGTTTGGTAAGGTGTGTGAAAGAAGAAAGTTAAGAGTAAATGTGAATAAGAGCAAGGTTATTAGGTACAGTAGGGTTGAGGGTCAATTCAATTGGGAGGTGAGTTTGAATGGAGAAAAACTGGAGGAAGTGAAGTGTTTTAGATATCTGGGAGTGGATCTGGCAGCGGATGGAACCATGGAAGCGGAAGTGGATCATAGGGTGGGGGAGGGGGCGAAAATTCTGGGGGCCTTGAAGAATGTGTGGAAGTCGAGAACATTATCTCTGAAAGCAAAAATGGGTATGTTTGAAGGAATAGTGGTTCCAACAATGTTGTATGGTTGCGAGGCGTGGACTATGGATAGAGTTGTGTGCAGGAGGATGTATGTGCTGGAAATGAGATGTTTGAGGACAATATGTGGTGTGAGGTGGTTTGATCGAGTAAGTAACGTAAGGGTAAGAGAGATGTGTGGAAATAAAAAGAGCGTGGTTGAGAGAGCAGAGGAGGGTGTTTTGAAATGGTTTGGTCACATGGAGAGAATGAGTGAGGAAAGATTGACCAAGAGGATATATGTGTCGGAGGTGGAGGGAACGAGGAGAAGAGGGAGACCAAATTGGAGGTGGAAAGATGGAGTGAAAAAGATTTTGTGTGATCGGTGCCTGAACATGCAGGAGGGTGAAAGGAGGGCAAGGAATAGAGTGAATTGGAGCGATGTGGTGTACCGGGGTTGACGTGCTGTCAGTGGATTGAATCAAGGCATGTGTATGGGGGTGGGTTGGGCCATTTCTTTCGTCTGCTTCCTTGCGCTACCTCGCAAACGCGGGAGACAGCGACAAAGCAAAAAAAAGAAGAAAAAAAAATATATATATATATATATATATATATATATATATATATATATATATATATATATATATATATATATATATATATATATATATTATTTTTTTTTTTTTTCATACTATTCGCCATTTCCCGCGATAGCGAGGTAGCGTTAAGAACAGAGGACTGGGCCTTTGAGGGAATATCCTCACCTGGCCCCCTTCTCTGTTCCTTCTTTTGGAAAATTAAAAAAAAACGAGAGGGGAGGATTTCCAGCCCCCCACTCCCTTCCCTTTTAGTCGCCTTCTACGATACGCAGGGAATACGTGGGAAGTATTCTTTCTCCCCTATCCCCAGGGATATATATATATATATATATATATATATATATATATAAGAGAGAGAGGCATTTGGACGATTTTTGCAGGGAAAAAAATGCAATTGAGTGGGAGATGTATAAAAGAAAGAGACAGGAGGTCAAGAGAAAGGTGCAAGAGGTGAAAAAAAAGGGCAAATGAGAGTTGGGGTGAGAGAGTATCATTAACTTTTAGGGAAAATAAAAGGATGTTCTGGAAGGAGGTAAATAAAGTGCGTAAGACAAGGGAACAAATGGGAACTTCAGTGAAGGGCGCAAATGGGGAGGTGATAACAAGTAGTGGTGATGTGAGAAGGAGATGGAGTGAGTATTTTGAAGGTTTGTTGAATGTGTTTGATTATAGAGTGGCAGATATAGGGTGTTTTGGTCGAGGTGGTGTGCAAAGTGAGAGGGTTAGGGAAAATGATTTGGTAAACAGAGAAGAGGTAGTGAAAGCTTTGCGGAAGATGAAAGCCGGCAAGGCAGCAGGTTTGGATGGTATTACAGTGGAATTTATTAAAAAAGGGGGTGACTGTATTGTTGACTGGTTGGTAAGGTTATTTAATGTATGTATGACTCATGGTGAGGTGCCTGAGGATTGGTGGAATGCGTGCATAGTGCCATTGTACAAAGGCAAAGGGGATAAGAGTGAGTGCTCAAATTACAGAGGTATAAGTTTGTTGAGTATTCCTGGTAAATTATATGGGAGGGTACTGATTGAGAGGGTGAAGGCATGTACAGAGCATCAGATTGGGGAAGAGCAGTGTGGTTTCAGAAGTGGTAGAGGATGTGTGGATCAGGTGTTTGCTTTGAAGAATGTATGTGAGAAATACTTAGAAAAGCAAATGGATTTGTATGTAGCATTTATGGATCTGGAGAAGGCATATGATAGAGTTGATAGAGATGCTCTGTGGAAGGTATTAAGAATATATGGTGTGGGAGGAAAGTTGTTAGAAGCAGTGAAAAGTTTTTATCGAGGATGTAAGGCATGTGTACGTGTAGGAAGAGAGGAAAGTGATTGGTTCTCAGTGAGTGTAGGTTTGCGGCAGGGGTGTGTGATGTCTATATGGTTGTTTAATTTGTTTATGGATGGGGTTGTTAGGGAGGTAAATGCAAGAGTTTTGGAAAGAGGGGCAAGTATGAAGTCTGTTGGGGATGAGAGAGCTTGGGAAGTGAGTCAGTTGTTGTTCGCTGATGATACAGCGCTGGTGGCTGATTCATGTGAGAAACTGCAGAAGCTGGTGACTGAGTTTGGTAAAGTGTGTGGAAGAAGAAAGTTAAGAGTAAATGTGAATAAGAGCAAGGTTATTAGGTACAGTAGGGTTGAGGGTCAAGTCAATTGGGAGGTGAGTTTGAATGGAGAAAAACTGGAGGAAGTGAAGTGTTTTAGATATCTGGGAGTGGATCTGGCAGCGGATGGAACCATGGAAGCGGAAGTGGATCATAGGGTGGGGGAGGGGGCAAAAATTCTGGGGGCCTTGAAGAATGTGTGGAAGTCGAGAACATTATCTCGGAAAGCAAAAATGGGTATGTTTGAAGGAATAGTGGTTCCAACAATGTTGTATGGTTGCGAGGCGTGGGCTATGGATAGAGTTGTGCGCAGGAGGATGGATGTGCTGGAAATGAGATGTTTGAGGACAATGTGTGGTGTGAGGTGGTTTGATCGAGTGAGTAACGTAAGGGTAAGAGAGATGTGTGGAAATAAAAAGAGCGTGGTTGAGAGAGCAGAAGAGGGTGTTTTGAAGTGGTTTGGGCACATGGAGAGAATGAGTGAGGAAAGATTGACCAAGAGGATATATGTGTCGGAGGTGGAGGGAACGAGGAGAAGAGGGAGACCAAATTGGAGGTGGAAAGATGGTGTGAAAAAGATTTTGTGTGATCGGGGCCTGAACATGCAGGAGGGTGAAAGGAGGGCAAGGAATAGAGTGAATTGGAGCGATGTGGTATACCGGGGTTGACGTGCTGTCAGTGGATTGAATCGGGGCATGTGAAGCGTCTGGGGTAAACCATGGAAAGCTGTGTAGGTATGTATATTTGCGTGTGTGGACGTATGTATATACATGTGTATGGGGGGGGTTGGGCCATTTCTTTCGTCTGTTTCCTTGCGCTACCTCGCAAACGCGGGAGACAGCGACAAAGTATAAAAAAAAAAAAAAATATATATGTATATGAGTGGTTGGGCCATTCTTCATCTGTTTCCTTGCGCTACCTCGCTGACGTGGGAAATAGCGGTTAAGTATGATAATATGATATGATATGCATATTCTCATATGTGGACACTCTGATGAACATCTGAGATTACACTTGTTTGGCAGAGATTTGAGCAGTTCTACCCACAGAATCAGGTGTAACAATAGAGATTTACCACTTCTGGCCATCATAAAACATAGGAAGTCAGCAGATGCATTTTCATGGGGCTAAAGACTTAATGGTATGAAGGATGAGGACTCAGCAATATGCCTTCATTCATGGGCTTCCTGCACTGAGCACTGGTATCCTGGATAGACATCAGTTCTCATTTTCCCCTGATTCTACTGTTTTTCTTAGTATGACATTACTTTTGGGTTTGTGAGTTATGTAATATGTTTTTGAAGGTAATTGTGTAAAAATCACTAAGATTAAAAAATACTAAATATTCTGAAGTGCATATGATGTTTGGTAAGCATGCTAGAAAAACAACTATGATAAGTATTGTGATTATGGGTGATAGTTATGCATTTGAATTGTAATTGTTTCATGCATTATTGCTTTATGAGTTAGACAAGATGATGTGCGAAATCAGTGCATAATAAAAAGATTACCACAGTATGTTTTCTGTTGAGTAGGTGATAATAAATGGTAAGCATGCGAGCTGAGCAGCGGCAATAAGTGATGTAATTATGAGTGATGCCTATATGGCATGGAATACATTCATGTATGTTTGTGCTGTGATTAGTTCATGAAAGTCTTAACAACCACATAGCAGCCTGGTCAGGCCTTTAGCATTATGGTGTAAAGGTGAGATGGTACTGAATGACACATCTTTCTGTCATATTAACACTTGTTTTGGGATCTGCTAATCATATCTTGATGTTGGTTTGTGGCATCTTCTGTTTTGTTTCTGGTTTTCAAAGAGGTTAGGTAGATGTCAGTGTCTTTTATTCCTGGGTTTTTCATGACTAATCGAAAGCACTTTGTTGTACTTATTGAAAACATCAGTGACATCATTAATCATTTGTGCCTTGTTTTAGATCAAATACAGCAGTGGCATCAGCTGCTCTTGAAGACAATGCCGGCATCAGCTACCACAATGTAGCAGTGACAGACTGTCAGTCAGCCTATCCACTACTTTTTATTTATTTTTTCTTTTTGTTTGACACCAGATCTTTTCAATTTGAATAAGTACATATTTCTTTTTTCATACTTGATTGCTCTTTCCTGTGTTAGCAATGCAGTGCCAGGAAACAGAAGGACATCCACCCACATACACATATCTATCTATCAATATCTCTTGATGCCTGTTCCAATTGGAACTCCCTCAAGGGGATGGACATGGCAATAGTCTCCAAAACTAGAGACCTCCAATGCTGCTTCTTAGCCTTTAGTGCGTCACTCTTAACAGGCCACTGGCAGAGGGCAACTCCAGCACAGTGTTTGCTGAGGCTTCTACCTGATGTTTCTACAGACCACTACTGCCTAATGCTCCTACCAACTGCTACTACCTAATGCCCCTACCAACTACTTCTACCTGTTTCTACCTACCTACAACTTCTAGCTACTGCTCCTACCATTTTGCCAAAAGGCAGGGCTAGTACACTGCTTACCACAGGAAAATCAAATTTCATACACCTATATGTATACATATACGCACGTAGATTTTTTCATACATACTCGCCATTTCCTGCATTAGCGAGTTTGTGTCAAGGCAGATGGCGGAGCCTTAGTGGAAAAAAATCTTCACTTGGCCCCAATCTGTTCCTTTTGGAAAAGTAAAAGCGGAGGGGAGGATTTCAAGCCCTCTGCCCTCACCTATTTTAGTTGCCTTCTACAACACACAGGGAACACGTGGGCAGTATTCTTTCTCCCCAATCCCCAGGGATAGTATGTGTATATACATATATTTATGTAATTCCTGCTTCAGGAGGACTGCTACTCCTTCCTTTGCTCTTGTCCTCACACTAACCCCTGACTTTACTCCCAAGACATTCCCAAACCACTCTTCCCCTTTACCCTTGAACTTTGTTTCACTCAGAGCCAAAACATCCAGGCTCCTTTCCTCAAACATGCAAGCTATCTCTCCTTTTTTCTCATCTTGGTTACATCCACACACATTTAGACACCTCAATCTGAGCCTTTGAGGAGGATGAGCACTCCCTGCATGACTCCTTCTTCTGTTTCCCCGTTTAGAAATTTAAATACAAGGAGGGTGGGTTTCCAGGCTGCCCTCTTCCACCCCCCTTTAGTCACCTTCTACGACACGTAGGAAATATTCTGTCTCCCCTATCCCCATATATTTATTATACTTGATCGCTGTTTCCCATCAGCAAGGTAGCGCCAGGAAATAGACAAATGGCCCATCCACTCATTTATATATATATATACATAAATGCCCATACATGCACATATATTGAGGATGTAAGGCATGTATACGTGTAGGAGGAAAGTGATTGGTTCTCAGTGAATGTTGGTTTGCGGCAGGGGTGCGTGATGTCTCCATGGTTGTTTGATTTGTTTATGGATGGGGTTGTTAGGGAGGTGAATGCAGAGTTTTGGAAAGAGGGGCAAGTATGCAGTCTGTTGTGGATGAGAGAGCTTGGGAAGTGAGTCAGTTGTTGTTCGCTGATGATACAGTGCTGGTGGCTGATTCGTGTGAGAAACTGCAGAAGCTGGTGACTGAGTTTGGTAAAGTAAGTGAAAGAAGAAAGCTGAGAGTAAACGTAAATAAGAGCAAGGTTATTAGGTACAGTAGGGTTGAGGGACAAGTGAATCGGGAGGTAAGTTTGAATGGAGAAAAACTAGAGGAAGTGAAATGTTTTAGATATCTGGGAGTGGATTTGGCAGCGGATGGAACCATGGAAGCAGAAGTAAATCATAGGGTTGGGGAGGGGGCGAAAATTCTGGGAGCATTGAAGAATGTGTGGAAGTCGAAATATCTCGGAAAGCAAAAATGGGTATGTTTGAAGGAATAGTGGTTCCAACAATGTTATATGGTTGCGAGGCATGGGCTATAGATAGACTTGTGCAGAAGAGGGTGGATGTGCTGGAAAAGAGATGCTTGAGGACAATATGTGGTGTGAGGTGGTTTGATCGAGTAGGTAATAATAGGGTCAGAGAGATGTGTGGTAATAAAAAGAGTGTGGTTGAGAGAGCAGAAGAGGGTGTTTTGAAATGGTTTGGTCACATGGAGAGAATGAGTGAGGAAAGATTGACAGAGGATATATGTGATGGAGTTGGAGGGAACGAGAAGTGGGAGACCAAATTGGAAGTGGAAAGATGGAGGGAAAAAGATTTTGAGTAATCGGGGCCTGAACATGCAGGAGGGTGAAAGGTGTGCAAGGAATAAAGTGAATTGGAACGATGTGGTATACTGAGGTTGACGTGCTGTCAACGGATTGAATCAGGGCATGTGAAACATCTGGGGTAAACCATGGAAAGTTGTGTGGGGCCTGGATGTGGAAAGGGAGCTGTGGTTTCGGTGCATTATTACACGACAGCTAGAGACTGAGTGTGAACGAATGTGGCCTTTGTTGTCTTTTCCTAGCACTACCTCGCACACATGAGGATGGAGGGGGTTGTTATTTCATGTGAGGCGAGGTGGCGATGGGAATGAATAAAGGCAAACTATGAATTATGTACATGTGTATATGTATATTTGTCTGTGTGTGTATATATATGTATACGTTGAGATGTATAGGTCTGTATACTTGCGTGTGTGGATGTGTATGTATATACATGTGTATGTGGGTGGGTTGGGCCATTCTTTTGTCTGTTTCCTTGCGCTACCTCGTTAACGTGGGAGACAGCAACAAAGCAAAATAATAAAATAAATAAGTATATACTGTCTGCCCTTATTTATTCCCATCGCCACCTCGCCACACATGAAATAACAGCCCCCTCCCCCCTTATGTGTGTTAGGTAGCACTAGGAAAAGACAACAAAGGCCCCATTCGTTCATACTCAGTCTCTAGCTGTCATGTAATAATGCACCGAAACCACAGCTCCCTTTTCACATCCAGGCCCCACACAACTTTCCATGGTTTACTCCAGACGCTTCACATGCCCTGGTTCAATCCATTGACAGCACCTTGATCCTGGTATACCACATTGTTCCAATTCACTCTATTCCTTGCATGCCTTTCACCCTCCTTCATGTTCAGGCCCTGATCACTCATAATCTTTTTACTCCATCTTTCCACCTCCAATTTGGTCTCCCACCTCTTGTTCCCTTCACCTCTGACACATATATCCTCTCGATCAATCTTTCCTCACTCATTCTCTCCATGTGACCAAGCCATTTCAAAACACCCTCTTCTGCTCTCTCAACCACACTCTTTTTATTACCACACAACTCTCTTACCCTATTATTACTTACTCGATCAAACTACCTCCCACCACATATTGTCCTCAAACATCTCATTTCCAGCACATCCACCCTTCTGTGCACAACTCTATCCATAGCCCACGCCTCGCAACCATACAACGGTGTTGGAACCACTATTCCTTCAAACATACCCATTTTTGCTTACCGAGATAATGTTCTCGACTTTCACACATTCTTCAAGGCTCCCAGAATTTTCGTCCCCTCCCCCACTCTATGATTCACTTCTGCTTCCATGGTTCCATCCGCTGCCAAATCCACTCCCAGATATCTAAAACACTTCACTTCCTCTAGTTTTTCTCCATTCAAACTTACCTCCCAATTGACTTGTCCCTCAACCCTATTGTACCTAAAAACCTTGCTCTTATTCACATTTACTCTCAGCTTTCTTCTTTCACACACTTTACCAAACTCAGTCATCAGCTTCTGCAGTTTCTCACATGAATCAGCCACCAGCACTGTATCATCAGCGAACAACTGACTCACTTCCCAAACTGTCTCGTCCACAACAGACTACATTCTTGCCCCTCTTTTCAAAACTCTTGCATTCACCTCCCTAACAACCCATCCATAAATAAATTAAACAACCATGGAGACATCACACACCCCTGTCGCAAACCTACATTCACTGAGAACCAATCACTTTCCTCTCTTCCTACATGTACACGTGCCTTACATCCTCGATAAAAACTTTTCACTGCTTCTAACAACGGTAAAGGGGAAGAGTGGTTTGGGAATGTCTTGGGAGTAAAGTCAGGGGTTAGTGAGAGGACAAGAGCAAGGGAAGGAGTAGCACTACTCCTGAAACAGGAGTGGTGGGAGTATGTGATAGAGTGTAAGAAAGTAAACTCTAGGTTGATATGGGTAAAACTGAAAGTTGATGGAGAGAGATGGGTGATTATTGGTGCATATGCACCTGGGCATGAGAAGAAAGATCATGAGAGGCAAGTGTTTTGGGAGCAGCTGAATGAGTGTTAGTGGTTTTGATGCATGAGACCGGGTTATAGTGATGGGTGATTTGAATGCAAAGGTGAGTAATGTGGCAGTTGAGGGAATAATTGGTATACATGGGGTGTTCAGTGTTGTAAATGGAAATGGTGAAGAGCTTGTAGATTTATGTGCTGAAAAAGGACTGGTGATTAGGAATACCTGGTTTAAAAAGAGAGATATACATAAGTATATGTATGTAAGTAGGAGAGATGGCCAGAGAGCGTTATTGGATTACGTGTTAATTGATAGGTGTGCGAAAGAAGAGACTTTTGGATGTTAATGTGCTGAGAGGTGCAACTGGAGGGATGTCTGATCATTATTTTGTGGAGGCGAAGGTGAAGATTTGTAGATGTTTTCAGAAAAGAAGAGAGAATGTTGGGGTGAAGAGAGTGATGAAATTAAGTTAGTTTGGGAAGGAGACTTGTGTGAGGAAGTACAAGGAGAGACTGAGTACAGAATGGAAAAAGGTGAGAACAAAGGAGGTAAGGGGAGTGGGGGAGGAATGGGATGTATTTAGGGGAGTAGTGATGGCTTGCGCAAAAGATGCTTGTGGCATGAGAAGCGTGGGAGGTGGGCAGATTAGAAAGGGTAGTGAGTGGTGGGATGAAGAAGTAAGATTATTAGTGAAAGAGAAGAGAGAGGCATTTGGACAATTTTTGCAGGGAAATAATGCAAATGAGTGGGATATGAAAAAAGAAAGTGGCAGGAGGTCAAGAGAAAGGTGCAAGAGGTGAAAAAGAGGGCAAATGAGAGTTGGGGTAAGAGAGTATCATTAAATTTAGGGAGAATAAAAAGATGTTTTGGAAGGAGATAAATAAAGTGCATAAGACAAGGGAACAAATGGGAACTTTAGTGAAGGGGGCTAATGGGGAGGTGATAACAAGTAGTGGTGATGTGAGAAGATGGAGTGAGTATTTTGAAGGTTTGTTGAATGTGTTTGATGATAGAGTGGCAGATATAGGGTGTTTTGGTCGAGGTGGTGTGCAAAGTGAGAGGGTTAGGGAAAATGATTTGGTAAACAGAGAAGAGGTAGTAAAAGCTTTGCGGAAGATGAAAGCCGGCAAGGCAGCGGGTTTGTATGGTATTGCAGTGGAATTTATTAAAAAAGGGGGTGACTGTATTGTTGACTGGTTGGAAAGGTTATTTAATGTATGTATGACTCATGGTGAGGTGCCTGAGGATTGGCAGAATGCTTGCATAATGCCATTGTACAAAGGCAAAGGGGACAGAGGTGAGTGCTCAAATTACAGAGGTATAAGTTTGAGTATTCCTGGGAAATTAAATGGGGGGTATTGATTGAGAGGGTGAAGGCATGTACAGAGCATCAGATTGGGGAAGAGCAGTGTGGTTTCAGAAGTGGTAGAGGATGTGTGGATCAGGTGTTTGCTTTGAAGAATGTATGTGAGAAATACTTAGAAAAGCAAATGGATTTGTATGTAGCATTTATGGATCTGGAGAAGACATATGATAGAGTTGATAGAGATGCTCTGTGGAAGGTATTAAGAATATATGGTGTGGGAGGCAAGTTGTTAGAAGATATGTGTATATATTTATGTATTTATTTATTTATATATATTTATTGATTTTGCTTTGTCGCTGTCTCCCGCGTTAGCGAGGTATCGCAAGGAAACAGATGAAAGAATGGCCCAACCCATCCACATACACATGTATATACATACACGTCCACACACGCCAATATACATACCTATACATCTCAGCGTATACATATATATACACACACAGACATATACATAGTACATACATAATTCATTCTGTCTGCCTTTATTCATTCCCATATATTTATCTGTAAACTCTATCATATGCCTTCTCCAGATCCATAAATGCTACATACAAATCCATTTGCTTTTCTAAGTATTTCTCACATACATTCTTCAAAGCAAACACCTGATCCACACATCCTCTACCACTTCTGAAACCACACTGCTCTTCCCCAATCTGATGCTCTGTACATGCCTTCACCCTCTCAAATCAATACCCTCCCATATAATTTACCAGGAATACTCAACAAACTTATACCTCTGTAATTTGAGCACTCACTCTTTTCCCTTATGCCTTTGTACAATGGCACTATGCACGCATTCCGGCAATCCTCAGGCACCTCATCATGAGTCATACATACATTAAGTAACCTTACCAACCAGTCAATAATGCTCTGTGGAAGGTATTAAGAATATATGGTGTGGGAGGCAAGTTGCTAGAAGCAGTGAAAAGTTTTTATCGATGATGTATGGCATGTGTACGTGTAGGAAGAGAGGAAAGTGATTGGTTCTCAGTAAATGTAGGTTTGTGACAGGGGTGTGTGATGTCTCCATGGTTGTTTAATTTGTTTATGGATGGGGTTGTTAGGGAGGTAAATGCAAGAGTTTTGGAAAGAGGGGCAAGTGTGAAGTCTGTTGGGGATGAGAGAGCTTGGTAAGTGAGTCAGTTGTTGTTCGCTGATGATACAGCGCTGGTGGCTGATTCATGTGAGAAACTGCAGAAGCTGGTGACTGAGTTTGGTAAAGTGTGTGAAAGAAGAAAGTTAAGAGTAAATGTGAATAAGAGCAAGATTATTAGGTACAGTAGGGTTGAGGGTCAAGTCAATTGGGAGGTAAGTTTGAATGGAGAAAAACTGGAGGAAGTAAAGTGTTTTAGATATCTGGGAGTGGATCTGGCAGCGGGTGGAACCATGGAAGCGGAAGTGAATCATAGGGTTGGGGAGGGGGCGAAAATCCTGGGAGCCTTGAAGAATGTGTGGAAGTCGAGAACATTATCTCGGAAAGCAAAAATGGGTATGTTTGAAGGAATAGTGGTTCCGACAATGTTGTATGGTTGTGAGGCGTGGACTATGGATAGAGATGTGCGCAGGAGGATGGATGTGCCGGAAATGAGATGTTTGAGGACAAGGTGTGGTGTGAGGTGGTTTTATCGAGTAAGTAACGTAAGAGTAAGAGAGACATGTGGAAATAAAAAGAGCGTGGTTGAGAGAGCAGAAGAGGGTGTTTTGAAATGGTTTGGGCACATGGAGAGAATGAGTGAGGAAAGATTGACCAAGAGGATATATGTGTCGGAGGTGGAGGGAACGAGGAGAAATGGGAGACCAAATTGGAGGTGGAAAGATGGAGTGAAAAAGATTTTGTGTGATCGGGGCCTGAACATGCAGGAGGGTGAAAGGCATGCAAGGAATAGAGTGAGTTGGATCGATGTGGTATACCGGGGTTGACGTGCTGTCAGTGGATTGAGTCAAGGCATGTGAAGCGTCTGGGGTAAACCATGGAAAGCTGTGTAGGTATGTATATTTGCGTGTGTGGACGTATGTATATACATGTGTATGGGGGTGGGTTGGGCCATTTCTTTTGTCTGTTTCCTTGCGCTACCTCGCAAACGCGGGAGACAGCGACAAAGCAAAAAAAAAAAATATATTTATCTATTTTATTTATTTATTTATTTATTTATTTTTTTTCATACTATTTACCATCTCCCTGCGTTGGCGAGGTAGCGTTAAGAACAGAGGACTGAGCCTTTGAGGGAAATCCTCACTTGGCCCCCTCTATGTTCCTCCTTTTGGAAAATTAAAAATGAGAGGGGGAGGATTTCCAGCCCCCTTGCTTCCTCCCCTTTTAGTCGCCTTCTACGACACGCAGGGAATACGTGGGAAGTATTCTTTCTCCCCTATCCCCAGGGATAATATATATATATATTTATTTATTTATTTATTTTGCTTTGTCGCTGCCTCCTGCATTAGCGAGGTAGCACAAGGAAACAGACGAAAGAATGGCCCAACCCACCCACATACACATGTATATACATAACGTCCACACACGCAAATATACATACGTATACATCTCATTGTACACATATATATACACACACAGACATATACATATATACACATGTACATAATTTATACTGTCTGCCTTTATTTATTCCCATCGCCACCTTGCCACACATGGAATAACAACCCCCTCCCCCCTCATGTGTGCGAGGTAGCACTAGGAAAAGACAACAAAGGCCCCATTTGTTCATACTCAGTCTCTAGCTGTCATGTATTAATGCACCGAAACCACAGCTCCCTTTCCACATCCAGGCCCCACAAAACTTTCCATGGTTTACCCCAGGCGCTTCACATGCCCTGGTTCAATCCATTGATAGCACGTCAACCCCGGTATACCACATCATTCCAATTCACTCTATATACACATACGCATACACAGACATATCTAGGAGGTATCTTGAGTAGGTGGGTGATATGGAAGGAGAGATAAGGGAGATGATAGTAAAGGGTGGAAGAGTCATTGGGTCCCTTAACAGAATAATGAAGGGTGGAGGTGTAGTTATGGAAGTGAAGCAAGGATTAATGGACAGCATAGTCCTTCCAACCCTGACCTATGCAGCTGAAACATGGACATAGATAAGTCACTGAGGTCAAGAATCCATGCCGTGGAAATGAGTTATTTGAGAAGAGTATGTCGCGTGACTAGATGGAATGAGAAAAGAAATGAAAGGGTGTATGAGAGATGTGGTACGACAAGGATTGTAAAGGGAGTGAATTGTGGAGTGGTAGAATGGGTGAAACGTAATACTTTGAGGTGGTTTGGGTATGTGGAAAGAATGCGAATGCAAGAGTGGGAGTTTACAAGGAGAGTGTATCATGATAGTGGAAGACCACCTGTGACATGAGCAAATAGTGTGGAGGAGTACTGGAGGGAGAGAAATAGTGAAAGAATCCATGTGATGGTGTATGCAAGAGAGGCATGTAAGGACAGGGATGAGTGGAGTCTCTTTTGCTATGGCCACCCTGATCCACACATCCTCTACCACTTATGAAATCATGCTACTTCTCCCCAGTCTGATGCTTTACATATGTCTTACCTTCTTAATAATCAATACCCTTCCATACAATTTTCCAGGTCTACTCAACAAGCTTATGCCATTGTAGTTTGAACAGTCACCTTTATCCCCATTGTCTTTATACACTGGCACTATACAAGCATTCCGCCAGTCCTCACGCACTTCACCATGATTCATTATTTATCTATATTTTATTTATTATTTTGCTTTGTCGCTGTCTCCCGCATTAGCGAGGTAGCACAAGGAAACAGACGAAAGAATGGCCCAACCCACCCACATACACATGTATATACATACACGTCCACACACGCAAATATACATACCTATACATCTCAACGTATACATATATATACACACACAGACATATACATATATACACATGTACATAATTCATACTGTCTGCCTTTATTCATTCTCATCGCCACCTCACCACAACCCCCTTCCCCCTCATGTGTGCGAGGTAGCACTAGGAAAAGACAACAAAGGCCACATTCGTTCACACTCAGTCTCTAGCTGTCATGTAATAATGCACTGAAACCACAGCTCCCTTTCCACATCCAGGCCACACACAACTTTCCATGGTTTACCCCAGACGCTTCACATGCCCTGGTTCAATCCATTGACAGCACGTCGACCCCGGTATACCACATCATTCCAGTTCACTCTATTACTTGCACGCCTTTCACCCTCCTGTATGTTCAGGCCCCGATCACTCAAAATCTTTTTCACTCCATCTTTCCACCTCCAATTTGGTCCCCCACTTCTCGTTCCCCCCACCTCTGACACATATATCCTCTAGGTCAATCTTTCCTCACTCATTCTCTCCATGTGACCAAACCATTTCAAAACACCCTCTTCTGCTCTCTCAACCACACTCTTTTTATTACCACACAACTCTCTTACCCTATTATTACTTACTCAATAAAACCACCTCACACCACATATTGTTGTCAAACATCTCATTTCCAGCACATCCACCCTCCTGCGCACAACTCTATCCATAGCCCACGCCTTGCAACCATATAACATTATTGGAACCACTATTCCTTCAAACATACCCATTTTTGCTTTCGGAGATAATGTTCTCGACTTCTACACATTCTTCAATGCCCCCAGAATTTTTGCCCCCTCCCCCACCCTATGATTCACTTCCGCTTCCATGGTTCCATCCGCTGCCAAATCCACTCCCAGATATCTAAAACACTTCACTTCCTCTAGTTTTTCTCCATTCAAACTTATCTCCCAGTTGACTTGACCCTCAACCCTACTGTACCTAATAACCTTGCTCTTATTCACGTTTTCTCTGAACTTTCTTCTTTCACACACTTTACCAAACTCAGTCACCAGCTTCTGCAGTTTCTCACATGAATCAGCCACCAGTGCTGTATCATCAGCGAACAACTGACTCACTTCCCAAGCTGTCTCATCCACAACAGACTGCATACTTGCCCCTCTTTCCAAAACTCTTGCATTCACCTCCCTAACAACCCCATCATAAACAAATTAAACAACCATGGAGATATAACACACCCCTGCTGCAAACCTACATTCACTGAGAACCAATCACTTTCTTCTCTTGCTACACGTACACATGCCTTACATCCTCGATAAAACCTTTTTACTGCTTCTAACAACTTGCCTCCCACACCATATATTCTTAATACCTTCCACAGAGCATCTCTATCAACTCTATCATAAGCCTTCTCCAGATCCATAAATGCTACATACAAATCCATTTGCTTTTCTAAGTATTTCTCACATACATTCTTCAAAGCAAACACCTGATCCACATATTTTCTACTACTTCTGAAACCACACTGCTCTTCCCCAATCTGATGCTCTGTATATGCCTTCACCCTCTCAATCAATACCCTCCCATATAATTTTGCGGGAATACTCAACAAACTTATACCTCTGTAATTTGAGCACTCACTCTTATCCCCTTTGCTTTTGTACAATGGCACTATGCAAGCATTCTGCCAATCCTCAGGCACCTCACCATGAATCATACATACGTTAAATAACCTTACCAACCAGTCAACAATACAGTCACCCCCTTTCTTAATAAATTCCACTGCAATACCATCCAAACCCGCTGCCTTGCCGGCTTTCATCTTCTGCAAAGCTTTTACTACCTCTTCTCTGTTTACCAAATCATTTTCCCTAATCCTCTCACTTTGCACACCACCTCGACCAAAACACCCTATATCTGCCACTCTTATCATCAAACACATTCAACAAACCTTCAAAATACTCACTCCATCTCCTCACATCACCACTTCTTGTTATCACCTCCCCATTAGCCCCCTTCACTGAAGTTCCCATTTGTTCCCTTGTATTACGCACTTTATTTACCTCCTTCCAAAACATCTTTTTATTCTCCCTAAAATTTAATGATGCTCTCTCACCCCAACTCTCATTTGCCCTCTTTTTCACCTCTTGCACCTTTCTCTTGACTTCCTGCCTCTTTCTTTTATACATCTCCCACTCATTTGCATTATTCCCCTGCAAAAATTGTCCAAATACCTCTCTCTTCTCTTTCACTAATACTCTTACTTCTTCATCCCACCACTCACTACCCTTTCTAATCTGTCCACCTCCCACGCTTCTCATGCCAGAAGCATCTTTTGCGCAAGCCATCACTGCTCCCCTAAATACATCCCATTCCTCCCCCACTCCCCTTACCTCCTTTGTTCTCACCTTTTTCCATTCTGTACTCAGTCTCTCCTGGTACTTCCTCACACAAGTCTCCTTTCCAAACTCACTTACTCTCACCACTCTCTTCACCCCAACATTCTCTCTTCTTTTCTGAAAACCTCTACAAATCTTCACCTTTGCCTCCACAAGATAATGGTCTGACATCCCTCTAGTTGCACCTCTCAGCACATTAATATCCAAAAGTCTCTCTTTCGCGCGCCTTTCAATTAACATGTAATCCAGTAACATTCTTTGGCCATCTCTTCTACTTACATACGTATACTTATGTATATCTCTCTTTTTAAACCAGGTATTCCCAATCACCAGTCCTTTTTCAGCACATAAATCTACAAGCTCCTCACCATTTCCATTTACAACATTGAACACCCCATGCATACCAATTATTCCCTCAACTGCCACATTACTCACCTTCGCATTCAAATCACCCATCACTATAACCCGGTCTTGTGCTTCAAAACCACTAACACACTCATTCAGCTGCTCCCAAAACACTTGCCTCTCATGATCTTTCTTCTCATGCCCACTTGCATATGCACCAATAATCTCCCATCTCTCTCCATCAACTTTCAGTTTTACCCGTATCAATCTAGAGTTTACTTTCTTACACTCTTATCACATACTCCCACCACTCCTGTTTCAGGAGTAGTGCTACTCCTTCCCTTGCTCTTGTCCTCTCACTAACTCCTGACTTTACTCCCAAGACATTCCCAAACCACTCTTCTCCTTTACCCTTGAGCTTCGTTTCACTCAGAGCCAGAACATCCAGGTTCCTTTCCTCAAACATACTACCTATCTCTCCTTTTTTCTCATGTTAGTTACATCCACACACATTTAGACACCAATCTGAGCCTTTGAGGAGGATGAGCACTCCCCGCCTGACTCCTTCTTCTGTTTCCCCTTTTAAAAGGGGAAACAGAAGAAGGGAAACCATGATTCATACATACACTAAATATCCTTACCTACCAATCAACAACACAATCACCCCCTTTCTTAATAAATTCAGCTGCAGTACCATCCACTCTTGCTGTCTTGCTGCATTTCATCTTCCGGAAGGCATTCACCACCTCTTCTATCCACTACACCACTTTCCATGACACTCATATTGAATACCACCCCACCCTAAACACCCTACATCTGCCATTGTATAATTATCAAACACATTTAAAAATCTTTCAGAATACTCACTCCATCACCATCTGTTATCACTGCCTCATTTTCCCCCTTCACTGATATTTCCATTTGTTCTCTTGTCTTTTCCATATTATTTACCTCTTTCCAAAGCATCTTTTTATCCTCCCTAAAGTTTAATGATAGTCTTTCACCCCAACTCTCATTTGCTCTCTTTTTCAACCCCAGCATCCCTCTTGACCTCCTGCTGCTATCTCTTACAAATCTCTCAGTTATTTGCACTCTTTCCTCGTAAGCACTGCACAATTGCCTCTCTTTTCTCTTTCAGTAGCAACTTTACATCTTCATCCCACCACTTTCTACCCTATATAATCTGCCCACCTCTCACCTTTCATATGCCACATGCATCTCTTGCACATGCCATCACTGCTTCCCTAAATATCTTCCATTCCTAACCCATTCACCTCACTTCATTTACTCTTACCTTTTGCCATTTTCCACTCAGTCTCTCCTGTTACTTCTTTACACAAGTCTCCTTTTCAAGCTCACATACTCTCACCACTCATCTCCCCAACATTATTTCCTCTTTTTCGACAATGTCCATAAATCTTCACCCTTGCCTCCACAAGATGGTGAGTGATCAGACATTCCATCAACCGCGTTTCTCAGCTCATTTACATTCGAAAGTCTCTTTTACATGTTTGTCAATATATTATTTATTTATTATCTTAATCGTTGTTTCCTGCATCATCGAGGTAGTGCCAGGAAACAGATATACACATATACACATATATATATAAATGCCTAAACACTCACTTGTACATGTATGTATATAAATCAACATATACATACATATACATACACAGACATGTACATGTATACACATGCACATATTCATGCTTGCTTGCCTTCATCCATTCCTGGTGCTACTCTGCCCCACAGGAAACAGCATCGCTACCCCTAGCTTCAGTGAGGTAGCACCAGGAAAACAGACAAAAAAGGCCACATTCGTTCACACTCAGTCTCTAGCTGTCTTGTGTAATGCACTCAAACACAGCTCTTTATCCACATCCAGGAGTTTACCCCAGACATTTCACATGCCCTGGTTCAGTTCATTGACAGCATGTCGACCCTGGTATACCACATCGTTCCAATTCACTGTATTCCTTGCAATGCTCGTTAACCATCTCTGCTACTCATGTACTTATTCTTGCGTGCATCCCTCTTTTTAAACTAGGTATTCTCAATCACCAGTTTTTATCAGCACACAACTCCACAGCCTCCTCACCATTTCCATTTATAACACTGAATACCCCATGTGCACCAGTTATACCCTCAGCTGCCACATAACTTTCCTTTGCATTTAAATCACCCATAACTAATACCCAATCTTGTGCACCAAAACTACTGACACACTCAGCTGCTCCCAAAACACTTGCCTCATGATCTTTCTTCTCATGGCCAGGTGCATAAGAACCAATAATTACCCACCTCTCACCATCCACTTTCACTTTTACCCACATCAATTTAGAATTTACTTCATTACACTCCATTACTCACTCCCACAACTTCTTCAATAGTGCTACTTCCTTATCTCTTATCCTCTCACTTATCCCTGACTTTACTTCCAAGACAATTTAAAACCATTGTTCCCCATTACCCTTGAGCTTCACTTCACTCAGAGCCAGAATATCCAGGTTTCTTTCCTCAAACATACTACCTATCTCTCCTCTCTTCTCATCTTGGTTACATACACACCTATTTAGACATTCCAATCAGAGCCTTTGAGGAGGATGAGCACTCCCCACTTGGCTCCTGTTTCCTCTTTTAGAAATTGAAGTACAAGAAGGGGAGGGTTTTCAGACCCTGCTTCCGCCCCCTTTAGCCACCCTCTGCGATACCTAGGGAATACGGAAGTAGAATTTTTTCTCCCTACTCAAGGGATGAGTATATATGATATTAAAAGTTTAGAATGACCACAGTAGCTATGTCTGCAATGTTTTGGATGAAATATGCACTCTGTAAGTTTAGATATCAAGGAAACTTGCTGTTATTATGTGCTTCTTCAGCATGGTGAGATTTTCCTGCTGTTGCAGGGTTGTATCTAGTGAATCATCTGTACTGTTATATAATTATATATTTTTGTGTTATGTTGTCAGTCAGAGTAATCCATTCATCCAGTGTTCTGATGTTATAAATGTATTTCTTTACATCTTAACTTAACATATCTTGTATAGTTTCTTGATGTGGCCTCTTGTTGCTCCATCTTTGCACCTGACAAAGAATTTTTCTCAGTTAACATTGTCAAATTGGTTTAGAAAGTTTAATGTTGTGAACAAAGCTCCCCGTGGTCTCTTTTCCTTGATAGGTAAATTCATGACATCCAGCTTCTCCCTGTATCTTAGATCTCTTATTTCAGGTAATGTCTTTGTTGCCCTTCTCTGGACTTTTTCTGTTAATTTTTTTGCACTTCATTATAAATAACTTTTTTTTTTCCTTTTTATATTGAAGGCTCCAGTCACAGGCAAAAGTGTACATCAAGGCCAAGCCATAATTGAAACATAAAGAGGTAAATGAAAAGGATAATTGAAACATAAAGAGGTAAATGAAAAGGAAAAATATGATAATGGAAAGTATTCATGGATTTTGAAGGGATTGAAAAAGATGTCTTTTGAAATGTGCCTTAACATAGCTGTTGAGAAAGACATGAGAGGGTAGAGAGTTCCAAAGCTTTAAGGTGTAGGAAAAGAAACAGTTATCGCAATGGCCCACCTTTGAGTTGCCAACGGCCACACAGTAATCATATGATGCGGTAGCTTGCTGAGTATTGCCTGGTCTAGCTAGTGGATTGAGGACACAAACAGCCAGCTCTTAGGAGCAAACGCATAAGTAATACTTATAAAAGAGGGAAAGTGAACCAACATTGTGGCACAGGGCAAGCAGATCAAGTTTTGAAGTTAGCTTGTGAGAATTTGTAAGTCAGAGTGCTTTCAACTTAACTCCAGATGTGAGAGCAATAAAGAGTAAGGATGATTTCTCTTGACTTAAATTCTGTCTTACCTCTGAATCCGAGAATTATGTTCACTTCACTGCATCTGTGTTTGTCAACAGAATTCACACTGTAGCTTACCTCTTTGTTTTTATTACCGATATGTAAAACTTTACCCCTATCAGTATTAAGATTCATTTGCCAATTATGGGCCCAGTTCATCAGTTTTTCTTTCATTTTGAAGCTGTAGACATTCAAGTTCATTTACCAGATTTGTATCATCATTAAGTTTTGTTTGCTTGCAATGCAGCCTATTATGAATATGATTTATATGTATGAGAAAGAGAACCAGTTTTGCAGTGCAGCCTATTATGAATATCATTATTATTATGTATGAGAAATAGAACTGGTCCCAAGACAAAACATAGAGATAAACGATTTAAGTTTTTTAATGATACTGTCTGCCATATCTGGGGGAGGAGTTGGAAAAATCCTGTCTTGAATGATGATGATGATTATGATTACAGAGGTCCATCAAAATCTGGCTGACTTTGCTTAGGTCCTGTGATGTGAAAGTGTGATGGAACAATACTCCCTTTTCCTCTCCAGTCTTAGTACGTTTCATGGATGACTGTCCAACCAATCTCTAATGATATCGATTTCTTGTGTGACAAATTGCACACTATTTAGGAATGCCTTTTGCCGCCACACTGGATTTTATAGGCAAAATGGTTAGATTCCATATCACAAACATCTCTTCAGCAGCGTAAACTTCAGGATCTTTTGAAGGATTGCTGTGAATACTTCCCTCAAGTTTCCTCATCAGTGTGGATTTTGATGTTTTTTCATAGATCCAGTCAGTTTTCCATGGGAGAGTGGCTCTGGTGTCAGTGTTTATTCAAAGACTGATCACATATTCACCTCTGCAGTAAGTGCAAGGTACAGGTGGCATCTAAAGAGGTATTGCATTCCTTTCAGTTCAGTGTTTTTTTTATTTTTTTGTTCTGAACTCCATATCTTTTGCTTCTTCTTTTATTTGACTTGCAGAATATACACACTTTTAGGAAAATACCTGACCAAGATACCTTAGGGTTAAGTGGTGTGTTTTTGCAGTCTGAACAAAGGTTTTATTTTAGATTAGTGTGACATAGTGGGTCTTTCATTGGCTTTTCACCACCAACAGACCTGCTTGAAATCTTGGATGTTATGAAATTGTTGTAACATATGTAATTACATGTTGAACCTCTTTCATCCGGCAACCTTGGGACCTGGCCCTTACTGGACCACAGAAAGTGCTGGAGAACAGAATTTGACCCCTAAGGAAACCCCCTATGTAAACATATTCCTAAACCCTAGTCTTGCTAGCTCATTCCACATACATATTGCGGTGTTATCAAAGGTAGAACAAAGCATAAGGTAGGAAATAATGCGATCAATAAATCTTTCAAACAAGGTTTTTATTGTTACATCAGTTTACATCATAAGTATCAGTCCCCAGATGAAGACTCCTCAATATCTTTGGCAAGATTTTTTGTGGTATACGACGCCAGTACAGGGCAGATTCGTTAGCATCATCAACTTGTTCTGGGGCTAAGTTTTCCACTGCCACTACCTTTGCAAGTTCATCCACAAACTTTGTCTCAGCTTTGTGATGAGTTGTTAATGTAATGAAAGACCATAGGTTGTTAGTTGGCTTTGGTCAACTCTTGTTACCATTGTTGTTTTATTGTTATCATAAGGCAGCCAGCCCATGTTGCATCAGTTCCCACCAGGCAACTGGCTCGTACATTCTCTCTCCCTGTACATATTGCAGTTGGTTATATGATAGAGATTTGAAGTTTTTGTTGATTCTTTTAATATGACCTGACACTACAGGCTTCCATGTCAATACTATGCTTTTCTCCATACACACTATGTGCTTAAATTCCATGTCTCCACTAAACTTGTGTAACCATCCTTGCTAATATTCACAGTCATAGTCTAGCTTTAGTTCTTTCTGAAAAACTTTGGCCTGCTTGATAAGCATCTCCCCAGAAATGCTTACATGTTCATTGTGTGCCCCTTGCACCTTTCAAAGTTTTCCAAAACTTTAAACTTTTCTGGCTTTCATTTTCAACAAAAAACTGAATATAAGACATTAATGGGACTGTTAATTACCTTGGCGGCAGATTCAAAACATGCCTTACCATGGGAGTTGCCAGACCAAAGAGTGCTGGATTAGAGAGGTACACCCTGTATAAGCATGATGATTGCCATATTGTACTGATAATTTGTTGCAAATGTGTTTAAACTTTGACTGTGTTTGCCTTGAACGTCTTTCCTTTGCCTTAGCAACTTTTATCCTGAGAGTATCATCAACTGCTACCAGGTTTTCAGATGCTCTACTTACTAATAAGTCATTACATAAGTTTCAATGCTTCTCTGATGTGGTAACTGTCAGTTTCTGAGGAGGGAAAGCAGCAGCTGCACATGCTGCAGATGCTATTATCTTTATTGCCACCTCTTCTTTGCTGTAGCAGCTGCTACAACAACAGTTACACTTGTTCTTGTTGATATTATTGGCCCTGATGCTACTTCTCTCCTGCTACAGCCACAGTTGCTGTTGTTCCTCTTGTTGTTACTGGCTGTGTGTCTTCTTTTGCTGCTATTACATCTGCTAGCAATTAATTTTGTGACACAATTTCCATCAATATCTTTTAAGTTACATTTTATGGTTTAGGATTAAACATTTAAGTAAAAAGTACATTACTATATCTGGGACTGAATATCAAGAGAAGATTTAGCAAAACTTTAGTTTGTTAGCATTTTGTCAGTTTCTGTTGTCTATATTTTGACTCAACTAATGTGCAGGTATAGGCAAGAAAAGGCAACAAATTATAAATCTACACACATTTTTACATAAAAATCAGTGATCAAACTTTCCTGACTCTCCAACATAGATAAATCGACCTGGCTCCTGGACTATGTCATCCACACACTCCTCCGCCCCTCATTTAGCAGCAGACCAGGCCAACATGAAGGTAATTATATAACTTGATATGTATTTTCGGTTACATTTGAATGCTAATCTATCATTTCATAAAGGAAATTTTTTTACTGTCTTGGAATTTCTGGGTCATGCCCATAGTTTAAGGTTTAACAGTTACAGACAAAAGTCCAGATTAACATGGTCTTGATTGCAATATGAATAGGATTAGTGAGAGTAGCTACCTTTGAGTACCTACAGAGAGATTTAGCCAAGTGCAAAATACTCACCGCATGTCATATTTGACTACATGAGTTGCCAACAGCACCCAGTATTTTTTTTTTTTCTTTTTATCTTTGGAGGCTCCAGTCATGTTTGGAACTCCAAATCAAAGTCCGCCCTTAATTGAAATATAGATAAGATTGTGAATGGGAAAAAGAAGAGACAAGGGAAAGCATTTACGAATTTGGAGGAAACGAGAAACCTGTCTTTTAGAATGTGTTAGGTCATAGTTATTGGAAAAACATGACAGGATAGAGAGGAGAGTTCCAAAGGTTTGAGTTGTGAGGAAAGCGATGATTATCAAAATGGCTTACCCGTGACTTGCCAACAGCCACACAGTAGTCATGTGACTCAGCAGCTTGCCAAGTATTGCGCAGGTTACATATTTATAGGGGCACATAAACATCAACTTTCTTCTTTCACACACTTTACCAAACTCAGTCACCAGCTTCTGCAGTTTCTCACATGAATCAGCCACCAGCGCTGTATCATCAGCGAACAACAACTGACTCACTTCCCAAGCTCTCTCATCCCCAACAGACTTCATACTTGCCCCTCTTTCCAAAACTCTTGCATTCACAACCCCATCCATAAACAAATTAAACAACCATGGAGACATCACACACCCCTGCCGCAAACCTACATTCACTGAGAACCAATCACTTTCCTCTCTTCCTACACGTACACATGCCTTACATCCTCTATAAAAACTTTTCACTGCTTCTAAACAACTTGCCTCCCACACCATGTATTCTTAGTACCTTCCACAGAGCATCTGTATCATCTCTATCATATGCCTTCTCCAGATCCATAAATGCTACATACAAATCCATTTGCTTTTCTAAGTATTTCTCACATACATTCCTCAAAGCAAACACCTGATCCACACATCCTCTACCACTTCTGAAACCACACTGCTCTTCCCCAATCTGATGCTCTGTACATGCCTTCACCCTCTCAATCAATACCCTCCCATATAATGTACAGAGAATACTCAACAAACTTATACCTCTGTAATTTGAGCACTCACTCTTATCCCCTTTGCCTTTGTACAATGGCACTATGCATGCATTCTGCCAATCCTCAGGCACCTCACCATGAATCATACATACATTAAATAACCTTACCAACCAGTCAACAGTACAGTCACCCCCTTTCTTAATAAATCCACTGCAATACCATCCAAACCTGCTGCCTTGCTGGCTTTCATCTTCCGCAAAGCTTTTACTACCTCTTCTCTGTGTACCAAATCATTTTCCCTAACCCTCTCACTCTGCACACCACCTCGACCAAAACACCGTATATCTGCCACTCTATCATCAAACACATTCTACAAACCTTCAAAATACTCACTCCATCTCCTTCTCCCATCACCACTACTTGTTATCACCTCCCCATTAGCCCCCTTCACTGAAGTTCCCATTTGCTCCCTTGTCTTACACACTTTATTTACCTCCTTCCAGAACATCTTTTTATTCTCCCTAGAATTTAATGATGCTCTCTCACTCCAACTCTCATTTGCCCTCTTTTTCACCTCTTGCACCTTTCTCTTGACCTCCTGTCTCTTTCTTTTATACATCTCCCACTCATTTGCATTATTTCCTTGCAAAAATCGTCCAAATGCCTCTCTCTCTTCTCTTTCACTAATAATCTTACTTCTTCATCCCACCACTCACTACCCTTTCTAATCAACCCACCTCCCACGCTTCTCATGCCAGAAGCATCTTTTGCGCCAGCCATCACTGCTTCCCTAAATACATCCCATTCCTCCCCCACTCCCCTTACCTCCATTGAGTAAATGTGAATAAGAGCAAGGTTATTAGGTAGAGTAGGGTTGAGGGTCAAGTCAGTTGGGAGGTAAGTTTGAATGGAGAAAAACTGGAGGAAGTAAAGTGTTTTAGATATCTGGGAGTGGATCTGGCAGCGGGTGGAACCATGGAAGCGGAAGTGAATCATAGGGTTGGGGAGGGGGCGAAAATCCTGGGAGCCTTGAAGAATGTGTGGAAGTCGAGAACATTATCTCGGAAAGCAAAAATGGGTATGTTTGAAGGAAAAGTGGTTCCAACAATGTTGTATGGTTGCGAGGTGTAGGCTATGGATAGAGTTGTGTGGAGGAGGGTGGATCTGCTGGAAATGAGATGTTTGAGGACAATATGTGATGTCAGGTGGTTTGATTGAGTAAGTAATGTAAGGGTAAGAGAGATGTGTGGAAATAAAAAGAGCGTGGTTGAGAGAGCAGAAGGGGGTGTTTTGAAATGGTTTGGGCACATGGAGAGAATGAGTGAGGAAAGATTGACCAAGAGGATATATGTGTCAGAGGTGGGGGGAATGAGGAGAAGTGGGAGACCAAATTGGAGGTGGAAAGATGGAGTGAAAAAGATTTTGAGTGATCGGGGCCTGAACATGCAGGAGGGTGAAAGGTGGGCAAGGAATAGAGTGAATTGGATCGATGTGGTATAGCGGGGTTGACATGCTGTCAATGGATTGAATCAGGGCATGTGAAGCGTCTGGGATAAACCATGGAAAGTTCTGTGGGGCCTGGATGTGGAAAGGGAGCTGTGGTTTCGGGCATTATTGCATGACAGCTAGAGACTGAGTGTGAACGAATGGGGCCTTTGTTGTCTTTTCCTAGCGCCATCTCGCACACATGAGGGGGAAGGGGGATGTTATTCCATGTGTGGCGAGGTGGCGATGGGAGTGAATAAAGGCAGACAGTGTGAATTGTGTGCATGTGTATATATGTATGTGTCTGTGTGTGTATATATATGTGTACATTGAGATGTATGGGTATGTATATTTGCGTGTGTGGATGTGTATGTATATACATGTGTATGGGGGTGGGTTGGGCCATTTCTTTCGTCTGTTTCCTTGCGCTACCTCGTAAACGAGGGAGACAGCGACAAAGCAAAATAAATATAAATAGATAAATAAATATAAACATCAAGCTATCATGAGCAAAAAACAAAGTAATACCTATAGAAGAGGGAAAGTGAACCAACACTGCAGTTTATGTATTGAAGTTATCCTGGGAGAGTTTATAAGTTGGACGTCTTTTGACTAGAACCACCCCAGATGTGAAGGTAGTACTCCATACAAGGATGAATCAGTCCTTTGTATAAATGGAGTAACTGTTCAGAAGAAAAGAAATTTCAACATCTAAATAGGACTCCCAGTTTCTTAAGAGGTAGACTTAGCTATTTCCATAATGGTGGGATTTCCTAGAAAGAGTGGATATTAAAGTAATACCAAGTATGATCATTGAGTTAAGAGGTGGAATTTTGGGACCATCAGAGGAAAGAGGAAAGTTATGAGGAATTTTCAATAGAAAGATGGGTAGTAGTTGGTTGGCAGCCACCAACCAGGGAGGTATATTGCCAGTACTCTCTGCCTGGGTATTTGGAGGGTTGGTGATGGCTGTGTAGTGAGCCAGCTCTTAAGTGATAGTCAAGTTGCACTCCTTTGACCCAGGTAATCATCTTTTCTTTCTGCCTCATGCACACATGGACTGTTGGTATTCAGTACACAGGAATGGATACCATCAAGAACATAATCTTTGCTAGTGTCCAGAGAGAGAAGTTATTTTTGGACAGTCTAAAAATAGATTATGGAGAGGGGCATAGGATTAGTATGAGGAGTATCAGGGGTGAAGGAAAGGCAGAGTCTTCCCAGGTAGAGTTTGAGGAATATTGGGAACCAGAGAGAGTTACTTAGTCATTCGGAAAGACGACTATAACACCATCAGAACAGAATAGTGGAGAAATGGTAGAGCAACAGAAGTTTTTAGCGCTGACCTCAGCTAAAAGCCAGATGGACCTATCACTGGATGATGAGGAGAGGTTATTCCAGTTATTTTGAGTACAGGAATGCTTTGCATCACGAATAATGTACTTACACTGATTACAGGCAGTAATTAATGTTGAATGGGAGTTGGGGAAAGGAGAGTTTTTCCAAGCCTGACATGCCTGATCCCTTGAATATGAACAGTTGAACCATGGGTTGGAAGAAGAGATCGTCTTAGTGGAATAGGAGATAAATGCTTCCTTTCCTGCAACAATACCCTGTGTATGTGTCTGGCAGAGACAGAAGCATCACCACATAAGACAAAAATTTAACCAAGAGAAGTCAGAAAAGAATTTTCGTAAGTTATTTCAGTCAGCTTTGTTGAGGTTCTAATATTTACACATAGAAGGAGCAGCTGGAGAGGTAGTTGCCATTAGAGTAGGTACATTTATAAGACTGTGATCAGATGAACTAATTGAGGGCAAGACTGTATAGTTACAGCTTGATGGATTACATGTGAAAAACTGATCCAGAATAGTAGGAGAAGGGTCACCTTGGTCAGGAGTATGGGTGGGGTAGGAGATGATTTGCTCTAAATCTTTAAGAATGGAGAACATAAGGGCATCAATCCCCCACCCTCTGTATGGAAGGAATTCAACCTCTCCCAATGGTGAGTGTTGAAATCCTTTAAGTAGAGGATCTCAGTTCTTGGGTGAGAAGATGCTACAGCCTCATGGAAGGAGTTTAGAATTGTAAACAGTCAAAGAAAGATATGAAGTTTGTACAATTAGGTGAGCAGTAGGTAAAACGATGGCAAAGTTTGGTTGTTGGAAAACAGACCATGAGCAACATAACATCAAAGTTTGGGTCCTCAAGGTCCTCAATGCATGCAACAGACATTTTGATGTTGGAATAAGCGCAGACCCCTTTGAACCAGAATTGTGTGTGGAGATTAAAGTTAGATGTGAAAAGGTTTGAAGGTTTGTTGAATGTGTTAGATGATGGAATGGCAGATATAGGGTGTTTTGGTCGAGGTGGTGTGCAAAGTGAGAGGGTTAGGGAGGATGATTTGGTAAACAAAGAAGAGGTAGTAAAAGCTTTGCAGAAGATGAAAGCCAGCAAGGCAGCAGGTTTGGATGGTATTGCAGTGGATTTATTAAGAAAGGGGGTGACTGTACTGTTGACTGGTTGGTAAGGTTATTTAATGTATGTATGATTCATGGTGAGGTGCCTGAGGATTGGCGGAATGCATGCATAGTGCCATTGTACAAAGGCAAAGGGGACAAAGGTGAGTGCTCAAATTACAGAGGTATAAGCTTGTTGAGTATTCCTGGTAAATTATATGGGAGGGTATTGATTGAGAGGGTGATGGCATGTACAGAGCATCAGATTGGGGAAGAGCAGTGTGGTTTCAGAAGTGGTAGAGGATGTGTGGATCAGGTGTTTGCTTTGAAGAATGTATGTGAGAAATACTTAGAAAAGCAAAAGGATTTGTATGTAGCATTTATGGATCTGGAGAAGGCATATGATAGAGTTGATAGAGATGGTCTGTGGAAAGTATTAAGAATATATGGTGTGAGAGGCAAGTTGTTAGAAGCAGTGAAAAGTTTTTATCGAGGATGTAAGGCATGTGTACGTGTAAGAAGAGAGGAAAATGATTGGTTCTCAGCAAATGTAGGTTTGCGGCAAGGGTGTGTGATGTCTCCATGGTTGTTTAATTTGTTTATGGATGGGGTTGTTAGGGAGGTGAATGCAAGAGTTTTGGAAAGAGGGGCAAGTATGCAGTCTGTTGTGGATGAGAGAGTTTGGGAAGTGAGTCAGTTGTTGTTCGCTGATGATACAGCACTAGTGGCTGATTCATGTGAGAAACTGCAGAAGCTGGTGACTGAGTTTGGTAAAGTGTGTGAAAGAAGAAAGTTGAGAGTAAATGTGAATAAGAGCAAGGTTATTAGGTACAGTAGGGTTGAGGGTCAAGTAAATTGGGAGGTAAGTTTGAATGGAGAAAAACTGGAGGAAGTGAAGTGTTTTAGATATCTGGGAGTGGAGTTGGAAGCAGATGGAACCATGGAAGTGGAAGTGAATCATAGGGTGGGGAAGGGGGCAAAAATTCTGGGAGCGTTGAAGAATTTGTGGAAGTCGAGAACATTATCTCGGAAAGCAAAAATGGGTATGTTTGAATGAATAGTGGTTCCAACAATGTTGTATGGTCGCGAGGCATAGGCTATGGATAGAGTTGTGCGGAGGAGGGTGGACGTGCTGGAAATGAGATGTTTGAGGACAGTATGTGGTGTGAGGTGGTTTGATCGAGTAAGTAATAATAGGGTAAGAGAGATGTGTAGTAATAAAAAGAGTGTGGTCGAGAGAACAGAAGAGGGTGCTTTGAAATGGTTTGGTCACATAGAGAGAATGAGTGAGGAAAGATTGACCAAGAGGATATATGTGTCAGAGGTGGAGGGAACGAGGAGAAGTGGGAGACCAAATTGGAGGTGGAAAGATGGAGTGAAAATGATTTTGAGTGATCGGGGCCTGAACATGCAGGAGGGTGAAAGGCATGCAAGGAATAGAGTGAATTGGAACAATGTGGTATACCGGGGTCGACGTGCTGTCATTAAATTGAACCATGGCATGTGAAGTGTCTGGGGTAAACCATAGAAAGCTCTGTGGGGCCTGGATGTGGAAAGGGAGCTGTGGTTTCGGTGCATTATTACATGACAGCTAGAGACTGAGTGTGAATGAATGGGGCCTTTGTTGTCTTTTCCTAGCGCTACCTCCCACATATGAGGGGGGAGGGGGTTGTTATTTCATATGTGGCGAGGTGGCGATGGGAATGAATAAAGGCAGACAGTATGAATTATGTACATATATATATATATATATATATATATATATATATATATATATATATATTTTTTTTTTTTTTTTTTTTTTGCCGCTGTCTCCCGCGTTTGCGAGGTAGCGCAAGGAAACAGACGAAAGAAATGGCACAACACACCCCCATACACATGCCTTGATTCAATCCACTGACAGCACCTCAACCCCGGTATACCACATCGCTCCAATTCACTCTATTCTTTGCCCTCCTTTCACCCTCCTGCATGTTCAGGCCCCGATCACACAAAATCTTTTTCACTCCATCTTTCCACCTCCAATTTGGTCTCCCTCTTCTCCTCGTTCCCTCCACCTCCGACACATATATCCTCTTGGTCAATCTTTCCTCACTCATTCTCTCCATGTGACCAAACCATTTCAAAACACCCTCTTCTGCTCTCTCAACCTCGCTCTTTTTATTTCCACATCTCTCTTACCCCCACGTTACTTACTCGATCAAACCACCTCACACCACACATTGTCCTCAAACATCTCATTTCCAGCACATCCATCCTCTGCGCACAACTCTATCCATAGTCCACGCCTCGCAACCATACAACATTGTTGGAACCACTATTCCTTCAAACATACCCATTTTTGCCCTCCGAGATAATGTTCTCGACTTCCACACATTCTTCAAGGCTCCCAGAATTTTCGCCCCCTCCCCCACCCTATGATCCACTTCCGCTTCCATGGTTCCATCCGCTGCCAGATCCACTCCCAGATATCTAAAACACTTCACTTCCTCCAGTTTTTCTCTATTCAAACTCACCTCCCAATTGGATTGACCCTCAACCCTACTGTACCTAATAACCTTGCTCTTATTCACATTTACTCTTAACTTTCTTCTTTCACACACTTTACCAAACTCAGTCACCAGCTTCTGCAGTTTCTCACATGAATCAGCCACCAGCGCTGTATCATCAGCGAACAACAACTGACTCACTTCCCAAGCTCTCTCATCCCCAACAGACTTCATACTTGCCCCTCTTTCCAAAACTCTTGCATTCACCTCCCTAACAACCCCATCCATAAACAAATTAAACAACCATGGAGACATCACACACCCCTGCCGCAAACCTACATTCACTGAGAACTAATCACTTTCCTCTCTTCCTACACGTACACATGCCTTACATCCTCGATAAAAACTTTTCACTGCTTCTAACAACTTGCCTCCCACACCATATATTCTTAATACCTTCCACAGAGCATCTCTATCAACTCTATCATATGCCTTCTCCAGATCCATAAATGCTACATACAAATCCATTTGCTTTTCTAAGTATTTCTCACATACATTCTTCAAAGCAAACACCTGATCCATACATCCTCTACCACTTCTGAAACCACACTGCTCTTCCCCAATCTGATGCTCTGTACATGCCTTCACCCTCTCAATCAATACCCTCCCATATAATTTGCCAGGAATACTCAACAAACTTATACCTCTGTAATTTGAGCACTCACTCTTATCCCCTTTGCCTTTGTACAATGGCACTATGCATGCATTCCGCCAATCCTCAGGCACCTCACCATGAGTCATACATACATTAAATAACCTTACCAACCAGTCAACAATACAGTCACCCCCTTTTTTAATAAATTCCACTGCAATACCATCCAAACCTGCTGCCTTGCCGGCTTTCATCTTCTATATATATATATATATATATATATATATATATATATATATATAGAGAGAGAGATGTGGTTTCAGAAGTGGTAGAGGATGTGTGGATCAGGTGTTTGCTTTGAAGAATGTATGTGAGAAATACTTAGAAAAGCAAATGGATTTGTATGTAGCATTTATGGATCTGGAGAAGGCATATGATAGAGTTGATAGAGATGCTCTGTGGAAGGTATTAAGAATATATGGTGTGGGAGGAAAGTTGTTAGAAGCAGTGAAAAGTTTTTATCGAGGATGTAAGGCATGTGTACGTGTAGGAAGAGAGGAAAGTGATTGGTTCTCAGTGAATGTAGGTTTGCGGCAGGGGTGTGTGATGTCTCCATGGTTGTTTAATTTGTTTATGGATGGGGTTGTTAGGGAGGTAAATGCAAGAGTTTTGGAAAGAGGGGCAAGTATGAAGTCTGTTGGGGATGAGAGAGCTTGGGAAGTGAGTCAGTTGTTGTTCGCTGATGATACAGCGCTGGTGGCTGATTCATGTGAGAAACTGCAGAAGCTGGTGACTGAGTTTGGTAAAGTGTGTGGAAGAAGAAAGTTAAGAGTAAATGTGAATAAGAGCAAGGTTATTAGGTACATTAGGGTTGAGGGTCAAGTCAATTGGGAGGTGAGTTTGAATGGAGAAAAACTGGAGGAAGTGAAGTGTTTTAGATATCTGGGAGTGGATCTGGCAGCGGATGGAACCATGGAAGCGGAAGTGGATCATAGGGTGGGGGAGGGGGCGAAAATTCTGGGGGCCTTGAAGAATGTGTGGAAGTCGAGAACATTATCTCAGAAAGCAAAAATGGGTATGTTTGAAGGAATAGTGGTTCCAACAATGTTGTATGGTTGCGAGGCGTGGGCTATGGATAGAGTTGTGCGCAGGAGGATGGATGTGCTGGAAATGAGATGTTTGAGGACAATGTGTGGTGTGAGGTGGTTTGATCGAGTGAGGAACGTAAGGGTAAGAGAGATGTGTGGAAATAAAAAGAGCGTGGTTGAGAGAGCAGAAGAGGGTGTTTTGAAGTGGTTTGGGCACATGGAGAGGATGAGTGAGGAAAGATTGACCAAGAGGATATATGTTTCGGAGGTGGAGGGAGCAAGGAGAAGAGGGAGACCAAATTGGAGGTGGAAAGATGGAGTGAAAAAGATTTTGTGTGATCAGGGCCTGAACATGCAGGAGGGTGAAAGGAGGGCAAGGAATAGAGTGAATTGGAGCGATGTGGTATACCAGGGTTGACGTGCTGTCAGTGGATTGAATCAAGGCATGTGAAGCGTCTGGGGTAAACCATGGAAAGCTGTGTAGGTATGTATATTTGCGTGTGTGGACGTATGTATATACATGTGTAAGGGGGGGGGGTTGGGCCATTTCTTTCGTCTGTTTCCTTGCGCTACCTTGCAAACGCGGGAGACCGACAAAGTATTAAAAAAAAAAAAAAAAAAATATAGAGATATGAGAAGGAGATGGAGTGAGTATTTTGAAGGTTTGTTGAATGTGTTTGATGATAGAGTGGCAGATATAGGGTGTTTTGGTCGAGGTGGTGTGCAAAGTGGGAGGGTTAGGGAAAATGATTTGGTAAACAGAGAAGAGGTAGTGAAAGCTTTGCGGAAGCTGAAAGCCGGCAAGGCAGCAGGTTTGGATGGTATTGCAGTGGAATTTATTAAAAAAGGGGGTGACTGTATTGTTGACTGGTTGGTAAGGTTATTTAATGTATGTATGACTCATGGTGAGGTGCCTGAGGATTGCCGGAATGCGTGCATAGTGCCATTGTACAAAGGCAAAGGGGATAAGAGTGAGTGCTCAAATTACAGAGGTATAAGTTTGTTGAGTATTCCTGGTAAATTATATGGGAGGGTATTGATTGAGAGGGTGAAGGCATGTACAGAGCATCAGATTGGGGAAGAGCAGTGTGGTTTCAGAAGTGGTAGAGGATGTGTGGATCAGGTGTTTGCTTTGAAGAATGTATGTGAGAAATACTTAGAAAAGCAAATGGATTTGTATGTAGCATTTATGGATCTGGAGAAGGCATATGATAGAGTTGATAGAGATGCTCTGTGGAAGGTATTAAGAATATATGGTGTGGGAGGCAAGTTGTTAGAAGCAGTGAAAAGTTTTTATCGAGGATGTAAGGCATGTGTACGTGTAGGAAGAGAGGAAAGTGATTGGTTCTCAGTGAATGTAGGTTTGCGGCAGGGGTGTGTGATGTCTCCATGGTTGTTTAATTTGTTTATGGATGGGGTTGTTAGGGAGGTAAATGCAAGAGTTTTGGAAAGAGGGGCAAGTATGAAGTCTGTTGGGGATGAGAGAGCTTGGGAAGTGAGTCAGTTGTTGTTCGCTGATGATACAGCACTGGTGGCTGATTCATGTGAGAAACTGCAGAAGCTGGTGACTGAGTTTGGTAAAGTGTGTGGAAGAAGAAAGTTAAGAGTAAATGTGAATAAGAGCAAGGTTATTAGGTACAGTAGGGTTGAGGGTCAAGTCAATTGGGAGGTGAGTTTGAATGGAGAAAAACTGGAGGAAGTGAAGTGTTTTAGATATCTGGGAGTGGATCTGGCAGCGGATGGAACCATGGAAGCGGAAGTGGATCATAGGGTGGGGGAGGGGGCGAAAATTCTGGGGGCCTTGAAGAATGTGTGGAAGTCGAGAACATTATCTCGGAAAGCAAAAATGGGTATGTTTGAAGGAATAGTGGTTCCAACAATGCTCTATGGTTGCGAGGCGTAGGCTATGGATAGAGTTGTGCGCAGAGGAGTGGATGTGCTGGAAATGAGATGTTTGAGGACATATGTGGTGTGAGGTGGTTTGATCGAGTGAGTAACGTAAGGGTAAGAGAGATGTGTGGAAATAAAAAGAGCGTGGTTGAGAGAGCAGAAGAGGGTGTTTTGAAGTGGTTTGGGCACATGGAGAGAATGAGTGAGGAAAGATTGACCAAGAGGATATATGTGTCGAGGTGGAGGGAACGAGGAGAAGGGGAGACCAAATTGGAGGTGGAAAGATGGAGTGAAAAAGATTTTGTGTGATCGGGGCCTGAACATGCAGGAGGGTGAAAGGATGCAAGGAATAGAGTGAATTGGAGCAATGTGGTATACCGGGGTCGACGTGCTGTCAGTAAATTGAACCATGGCATGTGAAGTGTCTGGGGTAAACCATAGAAAGCTCTGTGGGGCCTGGATGTGGAAAGGGAGCTGTGGTTTCGGTGCATTATTACATGACAGCTAGAGACTGAGTGTGACTGAATGGGGCCTTTGTTGTCTTTTCCTAGCGCTACCCTCCCAAAATATGAGGGGGGGGGGGGGTTTTTATTTATTTTCATATGTGGCAGGGCGATGAAATGAATAAATGCGGGCATATAATTATATACATATATATATATATATATATATTTATATATATATTATATATATATATATTTTTTTTTTTTTTTTTTTTTTTTTTTGCCGCTGTCTCCCGCGTTTGCGAGGTAGCGCAAGGAAACAGACGAAAGAAATGGCACAACACACCCCCATACACATGCCTTGATTCAATCCACTGACAGCACGTCAACCCCGGTATACCACATCGCTCCAATTCACTCTATTCTTTGCCCTCCTTTCCCCCTCCTGCATGTTCAGGCCCCGATCACACAAAATCTTTTTCACTCCATCTTTCCACTCCAATTTGGTCTCCCTCTTCTCCTCGTTCCCTCCACCTCCGACACATATATCCTCTTGGTCAATCTTTCCTCACTCATTCTCTCCATGTGACCAAACATTTCAAAACACCCTCTTCTGCTCTCTCAACCACGCTCTTTTTATTTCCACACATCTCTCTTACCCCCACGTTACTTACTCGATCAAACCACCTCACACCACACATTGTCCTCAAACATCTCATTTCCAGCACATCCATCCTCTGCGCACAACTCTATCCATAGTCCACGCCTCGCAACCATACAACATTGTTGGAAACCCACTATTCCTTCAAACATACCCATTTTTCCCTTTCCGAGATAATGTTCTCGACTTCCACACATTCTTAAAGGGCTCCCAGAATTTTCGCCCCCTCCCCCATCCTATGATCCACTTCCGCTTCCATGGTTCCATCCGCTGCTAGATCCACTCCCAGATATCTAAAACACTTCACTTCCTCCAGTTTTTCTCTATTCAAACTCACCCCCCAATTGGATTGACCTCAACCCTACTGTACCTAATAACCTTGCTCTTATTCACATTTACTCTTAACTTTCTTCTTTCACACACTTTACCAAACTCAGTCACCAGCTTCTGCAGTTTCTCACATGAATCAGCCACCAGCGCTGTATCATCAGCGAACAACAACTGACTCACTTCCCAAGCTCTCTCATCCCCAACAGACTTCATACTTGCCCCTCTTTCCAAAACTCTTGCATTCACCTCCCTAACAACCCCATCCATAAACAAATTAAACAACCATGGAGACATCACACACCCCTGCCGCAAACCTACATTCACTGAGAACTAATCACTTTCCTCTCTTCCTACACGTACACATGCCTTACATCCTCGATAAAAACTTTTCACTGCTTCTAACAACTTGCCTCCCACACCATATATTCTTAATACCTTCCACAGAGCATCTCTATCAACTCTATCATATGCCTTCTCCAGATCCATAAATGCTACATACAAATCCATTTGCTTTTCTAAGTATTTCTCACATACATTCTTCAAAGCAAACACCTGATCCATACATCCTCTACCACTTCTGAAACCACACTGCTCTTCCCCAATCTGATGCTCTGTACATGCCTTCACCCTCTCAATCAATACCCTCCCATATAATGTACAGAGAATACTCAACAAACTTATACCTCTGTAATTTGAGCACTCACTCTTATCCCCTTTGCCTTTGTACAATGGCACTATGCATGCATTCCGCCAATCCTCAGGCACCTCACCATGAGTCATACATACATTAAATAACCTTACCAACCAGTCAACAATACAGTCACCCCCTTTTTTAATAAATTCCACTGCAATACCATCCAAACCTGCTGCCTTGCCGGCTTTCATCTTCTATATATATATATATATATATATATATAGAGAGAGAGAGAGATGTGGTTTCAGAAGTGGTAGAGGATGTGTGGATCAGGTGTTTGCTTTGAAGAATGTATGTGAGAAATACTTAGAAAAGCAAATGGATTTGTATGTAGCATTTATGGATCTGGAGAAGGCATATGATAGAGTTGATAGAGATGCTCTGTGGAAGGTATTAAGAATATATGGTGTGGGAGGAAAGTTGTTAGAAGCAGTGAAAAGTTTTTATCGAGGATGTAAGGCATGTGTACGTGTAGGAAGAGAGGAAAGTGATTGGTTCTCAGTGAATGTAGGTTTGCGGCAGGGGTGTGTGATGTCTCCATGGTTGTTTAATTTGTTTATGGATGGGGTTGTTAGGGAGGTAAATGCAAGAGTTTTGGAAAGAGGGGCAAGTATGAAGTCTGTTGGGGATGAGAGAGCTTGGGAAGTGAGTCAGTTGTTGTTCGCTGATGATACAGCGCTGGTGGCTGATTCATGTGAGAAACTGCAGAAGCTGGTGACTGAGTTTGGTAAAGTGTGTGGAAGAAGAAAGTTAAGAGTAAATGTGAATAAGAGCAAGGTTATTAGGTACATTAGGGTTGAGGGTCAAGTCTATTGGGAGGTGAGTTTGAATGGAGAAAAACTGGAGGAAGTGAAGTGTTTTAGATATCTGGGAGTGGATCTGGCAGCGGATGGAACCATGGAAGCGGAAGTGGATCATAGGGTGGGGGAGGGGGCGAAAATTCTGGGGGCCTTGAAGAATGTGTGGAAGTCGAGAACATTATCTCGGAAAGCAAAAATGGGTATGTTTGAAGGAATAGTGGTTCCAACAATGTTGTATGGTTGCGAGGCGTGGGCTATGGATAGAGTTGTGCGCAGGAGGATGGATGTGCTGGAAATGAGATGTTTGAGGACAATGTGTGGTGTGAGGTGGTTTGATCGAGTGAGGAACGTAAGGGTAAGAGAGATGTGTGGAAATAAAAAGAGCGTGGTTGAGAGAGCAGAAGAGGGTGTTTTGAAGTGGTTTGGGCACATGGAGAGGATGAGTGAGGAAAGATTGACCAAGAGGATATATGTGTCGGAGGTGGAGGGAGCAAGGAGAAGAGGGAGACCAAATTGGAGGTGGAAAGATGGAGTGAAAAAGATTTTGTGTGATCGGGGCCTGAACATGCAGGAGGGTGAAAGGAGGGCAAGGAATAGAGTGAATTGGAGCGATGTGGTATACCGGGGTTGACGTGCTGTCAGTGGATTGAATCAAGGCATGTGAAGCGTCTGGGGTAAACCATGGAAAGCTGTGTAGGTATGTATATTTGCGTGTGTGGACGTATGTATATACATGTGTAAGGGGGGGGGGTTGGGCCATTTCTTTCGTCTGTTTCCTTGCGCTACCTTGCAAACGCGGGAGACCGACAAAGTATAAAAAAAAAAAAAAGAAATATATAGAGATATGAGAAGGAGATGGAGTGAGTATTTTGAAGGTTTGTTGAATGTGTTTGATGATAGAGTGGCAGATATAGGGTGTTTTGGTCGAGGTGGTGTGCAAAGTGGGAGGGTTAGGGAAAATGATTTGGTAAACAGAGAAGAGGTAGTGAAAGCTTTGCGGAAGCTGAAAGCCGGCAAGGCAGCAGGTTTGGATGGTATTGCAGTGGAATTTATTAAAAAAGGGGGTGACTGTATTGTTGACTGGTTGGTAAGGTTATTTAATGTATGTATGACTCATGGTGAGGTGCCTGAGGATTGCCGGAATGCGTGCATAGTGCCATTGTACAAAGGCAAAGGGGATAAGAGTAAGTGCTCAAATCACAGAGGTATAAGTTTGTTGAGTATTCCTGGTAAATTATATGGGAGGGTATTGATTGAGAGGGTGAAGGCATGTACAGAGCATCAGATTGGGGAAGAGCAGTGTGGTTTCAGAAGTGGTAGAGGATGTGTGGATCAGGTGTTTGCTTTGAAGAATGTATGTGAGAAATACTTAGAAAAGGAAATGGATTTGTATGTAGCATTTATGGATCTGGAGAAGGCATATGATAGAGTTGATAGAGATGCTCTGTGGAAGGTATTAAGAATATATGGTGTGGGAGGAAAGTTGTTAGAAGCAGTGAAAAGTTTTTATCGAGGATGTAAGGCATGTGTACGTGTAGGAAGAGAGGAAAGTGATTGGTTCTCAGTGAATGTAGGTTTGCGGCAGGGGTGTGTGATGTCTCCATGGTTGTTTAATTTGTTTATGGATGGGGTTGTTAGGGAGGTAAATGCAAGAGTTTTGGAAAGAGGGGCAAGTATGAAGTCTGTTGGGGATGAGAGAGCTTGGGAAGTGAGTCAGTTGTTGTTCGCTGATGATACAGCACTGGTGGCTGATTCATGTGAGAAACTGCAGAAGCTGGTGACTGAGTTTGGTAAAGTGTGTGGAAGAAGAAAGTTAAGAGTAAATGTGAATAAGAGCAAGGTTATTAGGTACAGTAGGGTTGAGGGTCAAGTCAATTGGGAGGTGAGTTTGAATGGAGAAAAACTGGAGGAAGTGAAGTGTTTTAGATATCTGGGAGTGGATCTGGCAGCGGATGGAACCATGGAAGCGGAAGTGGATCATAGGGTGGGGGAGGGGGCGAAAATTCTGGGGGCCTTGAAGAATGTGTGGAAGTCGAGAACATTATCTCGGAAAGCAAAAATGGGTATGTTTGAAGGAATAGTGGTTCCAACAATGTTGTATGGTTGCGAGGCGTGGGCTATGGATAGAGTTGTGCGCAGGAGGATGGATGTGCTGGAAATGAGATGTTTGAGGACAATGTGTGGTGTGAGGTGGTTTGATCGAGTGAGTAACGTAAGGGTAAGAGAGATGTGTGGAAATAAAAAGAGCGTGGTTGAGAGAGCAGAAGAGGGTGTTTTGAAGTGGTTTGGGCACATGGAGAGAATGAGTGAGGAAAGATTGACCAAGAGGATATATGTGTCGGAGGTGGAGGGAACGAGGAGAAGAGGGAGACCAAATTGGAGGTGGAAAGATGGAGTGAAAAAGATTTTGTGTGATCGGGGCCTGAACATGCAGGAGGGTGAAAGGAGGGCAAGGAATAGAGTGAATTGGAGCGATGTGGTATACTGGGGTTGACGTGCTGTCAGTGGATTGAATCAAGGCATGTGAAGTGTCTGGGGTAAACCATGGAAAGCTGTGTAGGTATGTATATTTGCGTGTGTGGACGTATGTATATACATGTGTATGGGGGGGGGGTTGGGCCATTTCTTTCGTCTGTTTCCTTGCGCTACCTCACAAACGCGGGAGACAGCGACAAAGTATATAAAAAAAAAAAAAATATATATATATATATATATATATATATATATATTGAGATGTGTAGGTATGTATATTTGTGTGTGTGGACGTGTATGTATATACTTGTGTATGTGGGTGGGTTGGGCCATTCTTTCGTCTGTTTCCTTGCGCTACCTCGCTGACGCGGGAGACAGCGACAGAGCAAAATAAAATAAATAAATGAAAAGGGGCTAGTGAGTACATCATTAGACAACTGGGACTTGGAGAGGAGTAATATATTCAGAGAGTTATTAGACAGATGGTGTTCAACAGGAGAGTTACTAGACAGATAGTGTTTAACAGAAGAGATGTTAAAATACAGACCACGAATGTTGATATAGTGAAGAGAAAAAGGGAAAGATCTGTCAGAGAAGAAAAGGTCGTGGGAAGGGCTGGTACTCCTGTTATATGAGCCCTCCCTCTCATTGGCTGTAGGGTCAGGTGGAAACCTGGAGATTCTTCGTGCCCAATGATACCAGGGACTAAGGGCTGTAGATTTGTTGTACTCTTTCATGGTTATATTTGATCATTATGAGATGCAGTCTTTTGCTAAACGATTTGTATTGAGTTGTTAGCATGTGAACATGTTTGGTTATCTGTTTAGGGAAGGAAATTATTAATGAAAAGGAGGAAGAATTTATTGGACAAAACTGAATCTTGAGAGACACTGCCATTGTTAGAGAAAAGAGTAAATGTTGATTCATTGACAACTACGAAAATAGATCAACCAGAGAGGAAGGTAGACATGAGGAAACAGAGAGGGGGAAAAACCAGAAGAGGAGGGCTTAGAGGTGAGACCTTGATGCCATGATATAGCAAAAGCATTTGATAGATCCAAGTCTCCTTCATTGGATTCTTCAAAATCTTTCAGAGAGGATGGCCAGATGCAAGGAAGGGAGGATATAGTTTTGTTAGTGGATCTCTCCTTGTGCAAGCCTTACTTATGATCTGTGAGAAGGCTGTGAGATTCAAGATGCTTGAGGATACGGGAGTTCAGGAGAGATGTTAAGACTGTGGAAATCATTGAAGTCAGCAACAGGACAACAGTTTTAGAGGTTTGAACATTCCCCCTTCTTTGGGATGACATGTACCAGTGCATTTATCGTGAAAGAGAAAAATTTGGTTTTTAAACAAGTGGAACAGATGCTCAAGTGCATTTGCAAGTTTGGAAGCCCACTTTCTCATCACACAGGGATGGCTACCATCTGGCCTTGCTTTCAGAAAATGTTTTTTTAGACAATGAAAAGATTACAGGAAGAGGCATAGGATTAGTAAGAGGAGCATCATGGGTTGAGAGAATGATAAAATCATGCAAAGTAGAGTTTGAAGAGAAATGAAAACCCAAAAGAGTTCGTCAGTGGGATAGACCTCTTATTGTACAGGTAGAATGGAAAAAGTGAAGGAAAGGTGATTGGGTGATTGAAATTGTGTGATGCCTTTAGCCAAAGACCATATATACCAGTCATTGGATGAAGAGGAGAGATTGGTGCACTTCCTATGAATAAAGAATGCTTTGCCTCACAGACAACATACTTGCAGTGATTTCAGGTGGAGATGAATGCTCATTGGCAGTTGGAGGAAGGAGGGTCCCTTGCCTGAAATAGCCTCAGAATAGGCATAGTTGAACCACAGATTGGAAAAAAATGAAATCTTAGAGGAAGAGAGAATAGCTTACTAACATATGCAGATTCATCCTGGGATAGGGAAAGCCTTGGCTTTTGAAAGAGGTAAGGAAATTTTACAATTCAAAGTGATGCTTTTTGGGATAAGCATGGCACCACAGATTATTTTTGTGATGTCTTATTGCCTCCTGAGCCTAATCGTGATGGTGTTCTGAACAAACGAACCTTTGCTTTCTTTTCATGTATATCCACTCCTGGACCAGTTCATTTATTATGTGCTGAAACCAGAGTCTACCATTCAATCACAGTGCTCAGCCCACTCATATCTTGACTGCTTCATGTCCCATCGTTCAGTTCTTTGACAGGATATCACCCTTCTCATACCTCATCTATCTAGTTTATTTGAGACTTTTTTTTGTTTCCCCATCTTTATTAGTTTGCATATTCTCAGATTAGATTTGGCCAGCCTTTTATCAACCCAACTTTTGGAGTTTTCTGGTCTCCTAATAATCCAAGGCAGTCATTAGTATTCTTATCTTGAATAGGTAAGAATCATATCCTTTTGACAGGTCATTTACATATACCAAAAATACCAGTGGAGTGAAAACCAAGCCCCATGGCCTGCCACATATAACTCCAGCTTTTTTCAAGAATGTTACTCTAACTTTTGCCCTTTCCATTAAGGTAATCTTTACAGTGAAGAGGTGTACCTCTTATTTCTACCTGTATGTTGGACTTCACAATGAGCCTCCAGTTTATGAGTGTTAAAACCCAACTGACAGAATATGGTGGAACAACCTTGGAAGAAAAGATAAACAGACTTAGAAAGAGAGTAACAAGTTTTTCTGGGAAGAGATGAACAAAATTTGAAGAGGTAAGGAGTGAAAACATATTAGGGAAATATGGGAGATTGCCAGTAACAGCAGATGAAGTTAGTAAAAGCTAGAGAGAGTATTTAAAGAACTGACTAGAGATGATGATAAACAGGCCTGTCTGTTGTGAGCATACCTACGATTACCTATGACAAGATTTGGCCAAAATTGGCCGGGCTAGCACGAAGCACTCACCACATGCCTTGCTTGGATAAGACAATATGAGTAGAGAGAGAGTACCTGTCTATGAGTACCTATGATGAGAGAGAGGGAAGTTGGGGGAGGCATTTTGCAGAGGAAGACTTTAGAAAAGAGGCTGTAAAAGAGCAAAAAAGCCCTTAGATTATGGAAGGATTGTAGATTGAGTGGAGAAAGAAATGAGATGAACTTGTGGAGTGGAGTGGAAAGTATATTTGCAGGCATGGAAGTGATAGTAATTGTTGCCTTGTATGAAGGAAAGGGGAGTGGAAGTGAATGCATGAATTATTGAGGAAAAGATTTCCTTTGCATTGTTGGTAAGTTGTATGGTATGGATAGTGGATGGGTGTATTAAATGGATTTTTTAAGGTACTTATTAATAAAGAACAAGTGGGTTTTGGAAAGGAAGAGATGGAGTAGATGATATTTTTGTACTTAGAAAGATAAAGGGAAGAGGTCCAGAAAAAATAAAAGTGTATGCAGTATTTAAGGTTTTTGGATAGGCTTATGGTTGTGAATAAAACATCACTTTGAGAAGTCGTATCTGTGTGCCATCTATGAATAAATTTTGATGTTAAGATGTTTTATAATGATGGCAGTGCATGTGTGAAAGTAAGTGGGGATATGAATGACAGGTGTGAAATGAACTCAACCAGCTGCCCCTCTCAGCACATTTACTTCCAAATTTGAGTATATATACATACGGTATGTAAAAAAAAGTAAGACACTTGCTTGGTCACATAAAAATTGAGTTAAGGAGGTTGTGATGCTAGACCAGTTGTGAGCAGGAGCTGACACTTTAAGTCTGCCTTTCGGAGTGCAGAATGTGAAATGACCATACATTGTGCAAATGATCTACTTTACTTTTAAAGTTGATACAGTCATATTTATTTAGATCTGCAGAGAGTTACTTCTTGTAGATAGTTCAATTTTACATTGTAAAAATTTGCCTGTAGATATCTTTAGGTGGATAACATTCTGGTTGAAATCTTGTCTGTCCTAAGGTGAGCATCTTGAAAAGCATCTTTAAACCATAAACTTATGGTGTGGACATATGGAGAAAGTGAGCGAGGGGAGGTTGACGAAGAGGATGTTTGTCAAAAGTGAAGGGGATAAGGAGAAGGGATAGACTTGAATTGGAGATGAAAGGACCAAGGTAATAAAATGTTGAGTGCTTGGGGTCAGAACACGCAAGAGGGTGAAAGGCATGCATGGTGTTGAGTGAATTAGAGCAGTGGGGTAATACAGGTAGTTGTTTATAGGCAGCCTGTACTAACCACCCGGGTATTGGAAGGGTTAACGATGGCTATGCAGTGAGCTAGCACTTCAGTGGTTGTCAAGCTGCACTCCCCTGACCCAGGCAGCTGTCTTTTCTTTCTGCCTTACCCACACTTGGACTGCTGGCATTCTGTCTAGAAGCATACAATCTCTCCTTGTCATACATGATATGACAACACTTAACTCACACAACTCACTCATCATCACTAGATTTTCCTGCAGAGCACTGTGCGCTATCCCTGCCTTTTGGTAGTATGGTCGGAGCAATAAATAGTAGTAGTAAGAAAGAACATTTAGGCTTGAGTATTAGGTTGGAACAGGTTGAAGTAGTAGGTAGGAATTTTAGGCAGGAGCAGTAGGTAGAAATAGTCAGTAGGAACATAAGGAAGGAGCCTTTGCAAACACTGCGCTCTTAAGAGTTGTCATACGCCATTGGCCTTTTAAGGGTGAGACACTGGAGTTTACTAGCTATGGAGACTCTGTTGCCATGGTCACCTCCTTGAGGGAGTTCCGATAGGGAACAGACGTCATAGATATAGCTGCATAGATAGACATGCTATCAATGTACTATACCATGGCATACAAAGCAGCCAGTGAAAAACATGAAAAGGTCTGCAGGGCCTTGTTGTGGATAGGGGGCTGTGGATTAGATGCTTTACTTAGGTAGAGAATGGACATGAGTAAATGAGGCCTTTTCTTTGTCTGTTTCTGGTGCTACCTCACGAATGAGGGAAATGTCAAACAAGTATAAAAAGAATGTACTTAATTACTGTTTCTTGCATTGTTAAATTTATTATTATATAATCCCTGGGCCCCCTCTCCAGGGGATCCTGCAACTTCAAGTGTACACTACAAATTGTAACAGGTCAAGGATGGTATCTTGTGGAGTGGGAAGTTCTTTGATGGGATTGTACTCAGATGATACAACGTCGCTTAAGGTGTCTTTTCACTTGCAACGTAACCACAAGCAGTTGGAGTCCAGTAATTCCTGGTTAGATGATCAGGGTTTTAAGTAGATCATCAAGTGGTTTAAAGATTTTAATTGTTCATAGTTTCAAGTCTGATGAAGCAAATCTTGAACAAGTGTGATTCAGTTATTTGTACCATTAGTTGTAAGTGTTTTACAGGCACAGTTGAATCTGTTTGCTGTAGACTTACTTTACACTTGGACTTACAAACAGATTGAAAGAACTCATCCTAGAAATAGTTATTTATGTTCTCAGAAAAATAAATGATTATTTTGTCAGCAATAGATCAAATGTGTCACTTTGATTTTTTCAGGTATACATGGCAGATGATGAGAAGTCTCCTCGCTGTTTACACCAGTGGAACCCACATGATGGAAAGCCTCTCTCTGCACTTTTCTTTCTTGATAACCACAAACATCATAGCCCAGAGTAAGATAACCAATATTCTCTTATGATATTTAAGTGTTTAGATTCTAGTTTACTTTTCAAGTTCTTAATATGGATTATTGATACCTCATTGGCACTATCCTTGATTCCAGTTCACTAAAATTTTAATTATGTGTCCTTTAGCCTTTGGTTAACATACTATGTACTTTCTCTGGTGTTATTGGGTCCTGCTTGCTCGAGGTTATGCTACAAGTGAAGAGGCTGTATTGTTGTTAGAATACAGTCTCATCAGAGAACTTTTCACTTCAAAAGAGTCCATCATATCCCTGATAATGAGTGTAGCACATCCCTGGAGCTGCAGGAGCCCCTGGATTTCTTGAAAAGGCTTCCATGGGTTATGTGAAAATGATAGTAAAGTACCTTCTCAAATTATGTAACAAGCTGTCTTATGCAGTGTTCACCACATTCTCATATGCATTACATATTCCTTCATTGAAATGTCCCTCTCACCCATATACTTCGATACTTTTTGTCCACCTTACTCTTGGCTTTCTTTATTGTGTATTAAGGAGTATGTGAAAAGAGAGTTCAGTGTGTCATGAGTCAGGGCAGTGAAGGATATGGTTGAAGCAGCTGTAATCCAGACAGTGTTGTGTGGATGTAACTCGGGCCTTGAATGCTAGGGAAGGGAGAGAGTGGATCTGTTTGAAAAGAAATGCTCGAAGATGTTATGTGATGTGATGCAGAATAATGGTGTAAGGAATACCATTGTAAAAGAGAGGTGTAGTAGAAAGTGTAATTTTATTGAGCTGGATAGGCAAAGACTAAGAGGATCTTTATGTCTGAGGTGGAGGGAGGAAGAGGGAAGGGGAGATTAAGAAAAGGATGGAGTGATTATTTGAAGGTAATCCAAATAAGTGTCCTTACAATGGACTCGGCCATACCTTGAAGTGTTGCTTGTAGACGTGTTCTCTTCCAAGTAAGAATTTAGGTCTCTTTTTCCTGGGTCAAATTTTTAGGACCCATGGTCAGTTATTGGTTGAGTAAAAATATCACCTAGACCAGAAATAGTGAAAAGATTCCTTAGCACAATGACAGCAAGCTAAAGTTGCATCCCTTCACTCTGTAGCATGGGTAATTGAGGTGGCAAATTAAGTTGAGTTGTCTGATAAGACTGTACCACCATGCCAGACATATGGTAACCCCCCCCATAAGTGAGTAATTGGCTTTGTTCTGCATAAAACCTGACACATGAAAGCCTTGTTTTAAATGATATTTTTTTCAGACACCACAACAAATGGCTTACCCAGATATAGGCTTGATAATCTTAAAAGGTAGATTTAGTGAATCCTTTTCAGTATGTTTTGTTGTCTTTGAAAAGAGCACTTTCATGTTATGAAGAAGTTTCTCCTCCGTTTAACTTAACTACAATGTTTTTTAAATCATCAGTGTGCAGTTTTGGAAGTATGAGAGCACTTTCATGTTATGAAGAAGTTTCTCCTCCATTTAACTTAACTACAATGTTTTTTAAATCATCAGTGTGCAGTTTTGGAAGTATGCAGTAACAGGTGCATGCAACAATTCAGAACTGCGTGTGTGGTCATGTGAATCATGGCAGTGTCATCAGACTCTTCGCTTTGTACCTGACCAGCAAGACCCTCCACAGAGCCCACTTACCTTTAAGGCTGCTATGGACCCCACAGCAAATTTCCTCTTGCTCTCGGATATACACAGACGGGTATGTGTTATCTTTTTCTGTTCTTGGTGTTGATTATAATTATATAGTTACATAAGATATTCAATAATTTTTCTTTTGTAGGCTATGTAATCATGTCAGGTAGTGGCTTTTATATGCAATTCACTTCGTATTGAACAAAATATATTTTTTTTGTTTATTGTTGCCTCTATCGTTTAAGGTAGAGGCAGTGAATGGAGGTGGAAGTAAGTCATAGGGTGTGTGAGGGTGGAAATGTTCTAGGAGCTCAGAAGAAGGTGTGAAAAGAGAGAGATTGTTGCCTGGAAGGGCAAAACTAGGTGTGTTTGAAAGTATAGTAGTCTGGAACTATCTCAAGGGGATGGCCATGGAAATGGAATCTCCATAACTAGTGAACTCCCAACAGTATTGTATGGGTGTGATGCATGGGCTGTGCAGAGGACGTGGATGTGATTCGATTGAGTAAGTAAAGAAAGTGTATAAGAGAGGCTTGGTAATACAGAGAGTGTGTTGAGAAAGCAGAAGAGGTTGTACAGAAATGGTGTGGACATATGGAGAGAATTAGTGAGGAAAGGTTGACAAAGAGGATGTATTTGTCAAAATTAGAGGGAACAAGGAGAATGGAAAGACCAAATTGTAAATTGGAAAAGATTTTGAATGCTTGGGGCCTGAACATGCAGGAGGGTGAAAGGTATGCGCTGGATAGAGTGAATTGTGAAAATATGGTGTGTATACTGTTAGTGGACTGAACTAGGGCTTATGAAACATCAGGTGTAAACCATTGAAAGACCTGTGGAGCCTGGTTGTGGATAGGAAGCTTTGGTTTCGGTGCATTATACATGACAGCTAGAAAATGGATGTGAGCAGTTGAGGCCTTTCTTTGTCTTATCTTGTCATTACTTGCTAATGCAGTAAATGTTGATCAGGTACAGGAAAAAAATAATGTATACATATATGTATACATATGATAGAGTTGATAGAGATGCTCTGTGGAAGGTATTAAGAATATATGGTGTGGGAGGAAAGTTGTTAGAAGCAGTGAAAAGTTTTTATCGAGGATGTAAGGCATGTGTACGTGTAGGAAGAGAGGAAAGTGATTGGTTCTCAGTGAATGTAGGTTTGCGGCAGGGGTGTGTGATGTCTCCATGGTTGTTTAATTTGTTTATGGATGGGGTTGTTAGGGAGGTGAATGCAAGAGTTTTGGAAAGAGGGGCAAGTATGAAGTCTGTTGTGGATGAGAGAGCTTGGGAAGTGAGTCAGTTGTTGTTCGCTGATGATACAGCGCTGGTGGCTGATTCATGTGAGAAACTGCAGAAGCTGGTGACTGAGTTTGGTAAAGTGTGTGAAAGAAGAAAGTTAAGAGTAAATGTGAATAAGAGCAAGGTTATTAGGTACAGTAGGGTTGAGGGTCAAGTAAATTGGGAGGTAAGTTTGAATGGAGAAAAACTGGAGGAAGTAAATTGTTTTAGATATCTGGGAGTGGATCTGGCAGCGGATGGAACCATGGAAGCGGAAGTGGATCATAGGGTGGGGGAGGGGGCGAAAATCCTGGGAGCCTTTAAAAATGTGTGGAAGTCGAGAACATTATCTCGGAAAGCAAAAATGGGTATGTTTGAAGGAATAGTGGTTCCAACAATGTTGTATGGTTGCGAGGCGTGGGCTATGGATAGAGTTGTGCGTAGGAGGGTGGATGTGCTGGAAATGAGATGTTTGAGGACAATGTGTGGTGTTAGGTGGTTTGATCGAGTAAGTAACGTAAGGGTAAGAGAGATGTGTGGAAATAAAAAGAGCGTGGTTGAGAGAGCAGAAGAGGGTGTTTTGAAATGGTTTGGTCACATGGAGAGAATGAGTGAGGAAAGATTGACCAAGAGGATATATGTGTCGGAGGTGGAGGGAACGAGGAGAAGTGGGAGACCAAATTGGAGGTGGAAAGATGGAGTGAAAAAGATTTTGTGTGATCGGGGCCTGGACATGCAGGAGGGTGAAAGGAGGGCAAGGAATAGAGTGAATTGGATCGATGTGGTATACCGGGGTTGACATGCTGTCAGTGGATTGAATCAGGGCCTGTGAAGCGTCTGGTGTAAACCATGGAAAGCTGTGTAGGTATGTATATTTGCGTGTGTGGACGTGTATGTATATGGGGGTGGGTTGGGCCATTTCTTTCATCTGTTTCCTTGTGCTACCTTGCAAACGCGGGAGACAGCGGGAAAAAAAAATATATATATATATATATATATATATATATATATATATATATATATATATATATATATTTTTTTTTTTTTTTCATACTATTCGCCATTTCCCGCGATAGCGAGGTAGCGTTAAGAACAGAGGACTGGGCCTTTGAGGGAATATCCTCACCTGACCCCCTTCTCTCTTCCTTCTTTTGGGAAAAAAAAAAAAGAAGAAAAACGAGAGGGGAGGATTTCCAGCCACCCGCTCCCTTCCCTTTTAGTCGCCTTCTACGACACGCAGGGAATACGTGGGAAGTATTCTTTCTCCCCTATCCCCAGGGATATATATATATATATATATATATATATATATATATATATATATATATATATATATATATATATATATATATATATATATATTTTCTTTTCTTTTCTTTCATACTATTCGCCATTTCCCGCATTAGTGAGGTAGCGTTGAGAACAGAGGACTGGGCCATTGAGGGAATATCCTCACCTGGGCCCCTTCTCTGTTCCCTCTTTTGGGGAAAAAAAAAAAAAAAAAAAAAAAATATATATATATATATATATGTTACCTGTTGAGAGAGCTGAAAAGGATGTGCTGAAGTGGTTTGGACATTTGGAAAGAATTAGCGAGGAAAGGTTAACAAAGACGACATATGTGGCAGAAGTGCATGGAACAAAGAGACCAAATTGTAGGTGGAAGTAATGCTTGCAAAAGATTTTGAGTGCAGAGGGCTTGAACATGCAGGAAGATGAAAGATGTGCATGGGATAGGGTGAAGTTGAATGATGTGGTAAACAGGGGTTGATGTGCTGTCAGTGGACTGAACATGGGCATATGAAGTGGCGTGGGTAAACCATGGAAAGGGTATGGGGCCTGATTAGGGATAGAGAGCTTTGGTTTCAGTGCATTACACATGACTGCTAGAGAATGCATGTGAGTGAATGTGGCTATTTTTTGTCTGTTCCTGGTACTACCTCGCTAATGTGGGAAAGCTGTGATCAAATATGAAAAGAAAAATGATTTATTTATTTACTTTGCTTTGTCGCTGTCTCCCGCATTAGCGAGGTAGCGCAAGGAAACAGACGAAAGAATGGCCCAACCCACCTACATACACATGTATATACATACACGTCCACACACGCAAATATACATACCTATACATCTCAACGTATATATATATATATATATATCTTTCTTTCAAACTGTTCACCATTTCCCGCATTAGTGAGGTAGCGTTAAGAACAGAGGACTGGGCCTTTGAGGGAATACCCTCACCTGGCCCAATTCTCTGTTCCTTCTTTTGGAAAATTAAAAAAAAAAACCGAGAGGGGAGGATTTCCAGCCCCCCGCTCCCTCCCCTTTTAGTCGCCTTTTACGAAACGCAGGGAATACGTGGGAAGTATTCTTTGTCCCCTATCCCCAGGGATAATATATATATATATATATATATATATATATATATATATATATATATATATATATATATATATATATACACACACACACACACACACACAGACATATACATATATACACATGTACATAATTCATACTGTCTGCCTTTATTCATTTTCATCGTCACCCCGCCACACTTGAAATAACGACCCCCTCCCCCCTCATGTGCGCGATGTAGCACTAGGAAAAGACAACAAAGGCCACATTCATTCACACTCAGTCGCTAGCTGTCATATAATAATGCACCGAAACCACAGCTTTCTTTCCACATCCAGGCCCCACAGAACTTTCCAATGTTTACCCCAGACGCTTCACATGCCCTGGTTCAATCAACTGACAGCACATTGACCCCGGTATACCACATTGTTCCAATTCACTCTATTCCTTGCATGCCTTTCACCCTCCTGCATGTTCAGGCCCCGATCACTCAAAATCTTTTTCACACCATCTTTCCACCTCCAATTTGGTCTCCCACTTCTCCACGTTCCCTCCACCTCTGACATATATATCCTCTTGGTCAATCTTTCCTCACTCATTCTCTCCATGTGACCAAACCATTTCAAAACACTCCCTTCTGCTTTCTCAACCACACTCTTTTTTTTACCACACATCTCTATTACCCTATTATTACTTACTCGATCAAACCACCTCACACCACATATTGTCCTCAAGCATCTCATTTCCAGCACAGCCACCCTCCTCCGCACAACTCTATCCATAAATGTGTATGTGGGTGGGTTGGGCCATTCCTTGTCGGTTTCCTTGCGCTACCTCACTAATGCGGGAGATGACAGTATAACATTACCTATAATGTGTATACAGAATTTTTTTGTTAAAACAAAATGAGTCACTTCATTGATAATAGTAATTGTTAATGTAAGATAGAAAAATATGTTTAGGAAGACATTAATGAAGACAACATTGTCTTATATCTCTGACAGCAGTGAAGAAGAAGCCCCTCCTTATTTTGTGTGTGTGAAAAATACAACATTAGTGGTAAGAAAACAGTAAATGTTTAGGAAAGGGAGAGAAAAAGATGTGTGGATGTTACAAGGTTAATACTTCTGGTGGTGCTATACATTATTATGCTCTAAACTTTTTGTAAGTATTGCTGTTACATTCATTCTGTTTTTTCATTATCTAAGCCCTTTGCTTCTTCTTTTTAAGTAATATTCTTGTTCTGTGCTGTTGCTATCCTTCTTGGGTATAAAATTGTACATCACCCCAGTATCATACATGATGTAGATACAGTTTTTCACCAGTGTGGATGTCACATTATATAGTATCGTAAAATTTGTTTTGTGGTATCAGACTGCAGAGGTTTGATCTGTTGAAAAAGTAACTTTGAATGCTCCCAGTATATGTAGAAAAGCATTGCTTACTTATATTTTTTTATTATAGGAAATGCAAGCTACACAACCATTCCAGTGCCTCATATTTTGAGTGCTTGGCTTGGTACAAGTGTATTTTCTTACTTGATTTATTGTTTATTTAGATGAAAAGTATCGTTCTTTGAGAAGTGGATGACTATTGATAATTCTCTTTTGATTAAGAAATTTGATTCCCTTGATTAGCAGATATACATTGATTTATTGAACAAAATTGTGTTTCTCATGGATGTTAGATTGTCACATGTCTTTGTTTCAGGTGATGTATGTAATAGTGGTTTACCAAGACAGTAACAGCACTAGTGGAAGTGGAGGGGGAAGTAGTGGATCCACTGGTTCTGGAGGAAGCTATGTTATCAAGAACGGTAGTGAGGGAAGTGGTATTGCTCGTCTTGTGTCTGTGTCTGAGTTGCCTGTCCAGTACCCAGCTCTGTCCTTGTCTATAACAGATGCTGGATGGAAGCCGTATAAACGATGGAAGCACGATCATGCTCATGATCACTCCCAGAATGCTCATGGTTAGTCTTGGAATATTGAATGTGTCAGCTTATGTTGAATCCTGATTTTAAGGAATTTGGATTATTGAATGTATCAGCTTATGTTAACCCCTAATTCTGAGGAATGAGTTAACCTGTAGAAAAAAAGGAAAACATTATTTCGTAGCAGTGCAAAGTAAGCATTATCAAAACCTACGTGCTGATTTTGAGGTGATGTTGAGGGCTCTTATAAACTAAACAACAAATGCTATGTTACAAACCACTGTAGATTATACTCAGCTTAAAGAGAATGGTGCTATTGAATTCAATATCTTGCATGTGTTATCTAGTTTATTATTCTCCAGTTAAATGTACTGATGCCATTCTTTGAAGTTTGTGGACATTTGTGTTAAAAGGTGGAAGTTGTATTTATATTTCATTTTGGTGTTAGAAATATTTTTTATTATTTATTATTTTGCTTTGTCGCTGTCTCCCGTGTTTGCGAGGTATTGCAAGGAAACAGACGCAAGAAATGGCCCATCCCACCCCCATACACATGTATATACACACACGTCCACACACGCAAATATACATACCTATACATCTCAATGTACAAACATATATATATATACACACACAGACACATACATATATACCCATGCACACAATTCACACTGTCTGCCTTTATTCATTCCCATCGCCACCTCACCACACATGGAATACCATCCCCCTCCCCCTCATGTGTGTGGGATTGCGCTAGGAAAAGACAACAAAGGCCTCATTCGTTCACACTCAGTCTCTAGCTGTCATGCAATAATGCCCGAAACCACAGCTCCCTTTCCACATCCAGGCCCCACACAGCTTTCCATGGTTTACCCCAGACGCTTCACATGCTCTGATTCAATCCACTGACAGCACGTCAACCCCAGTATGCCACATCGATCCAATTCACTCTATTCCTTACCCGCCTTTCACCCTCCTGCATGTTCAGGCCCTGATCACTCAAAATCTTTTTCACTCCATCTTTCCACCTCCAATTTGGTCTCCCACTTCTCCTCCTTCCCTCCATCTCTGACACATATATCCTCTTGGTCAGTCTTTCCTCACTCATTCTCTCCGTGCCCAAACCATTTCAAAACACCCTCTTCTGCTCTCTCAACCACGCTCTTTTTATTTCCACACATCTCTCTTCCCCTTACATTACTTACTCGATTAAACCACCTCACACCACACATTGTCCTCAAATATCTCATTTCCAGCACATCCACCCTCCTGCGCACAACTCTATCCATAGCCCACGCCTCGCAACCATACAACATTGTTGGAACCACTATTCCTTCAAACATACCCATTTTTGCTTTCCGAGATAATGTTCTCGACTTCCACACATTCTTCAAGGCTCCCAGGATTTTCGCCCCCTCCCCCACCCTATGATTCACTTCCGCTTCCATGGTTCCATCCGCTGCCAGATGGAAATGTAAAGTGGTATTTTCTACATAGATGGCTTTGGCCATCAGAGAACCAAGCTGGTTTCACGAGGCTGATTATACAGAAACAACGTTGGGTATTGATTAAGCTCAAGAAATGTGGAGGATTGAGTTCAGTGACCCAAACATTGGGAAGAGATGGGGTTTCCATTATCTTGTTGTGTTGTCGGGTATGAAGTCTGTTGTGTGGATCAGTTAGAGTAAATTTGATAATGATTGAAATGTGAAGGCTTATCTACAACATCAGGTATAGTGAACATTTGCTCCATGTTCCCACTATGGCATGGTAAATGACATAAGTTGGCTTGCTTGAGTAAATCTGAAGATAATGTTTTTTATGCCCATCATAAGAACATAATGAAGCATCATAGGTTTTTTTGTTTGTTACGTACATCTCATAATTTGAAAGGTTTGTTAACTGATTTCTTAAGATCGATTATTTTTAAACAAAACATCAAATCAGAGTGGTTATTTTTCAAAGCAGTATGTAATAATTTATTCTTTTATATAATAAACCAATTTTGTACTTGGAATTCCTTTGTTTTCTCATGTGGCACAAAAAATCTACCTAGCACTTGAAATTATCAATTTTTTAATTATACTGTCTTTGACTCTTAGTTTCTAAAAGGTTCACCAATCCTGCATTAGGTAATGTGTAAAGAGACAAATTTCTGAAAAATTGGGAAAAACGTTTTATCATGAAAATGAAGCTGTACAGATGCTTGAGTGCCATGATAGGAGGGTAAGCACTTGTCTTGCTTTTTGGTTGATGCTGTTTCTTTAATCATCATTCCTCTTCTTGCTGCATGTCTTGTTTATTATGTAATATTTTTTCAACATATCTTTTGGGGTAGTTATCTCTTCTTCAGGGTTCAAGTAGTATTGTCATCAGCCATAAGTCTAATCTTGTTTTGGATATTTCTTTAGTCACCATGTTTGTTTCATAGTTCACATGGTATGGCATTAGATATAATCATTCCAACTTTTTCACTGGGCATGCCTAAATTTTTGTCTGGTATTGATAGAAAATGATGGTGGAGGGATGATGTGTTAGAAATGAAATGTTTGAGAACAATGTATGGTGTGATGAAGGTTGATTGAATAAGAAATGATAGGATGAGAGAGATGTGGTAGTGATAGCAGTATGTATGAGAGATTTGAAGAGTATGTGCTAAAATGTTTTGGACATATGTAGAGGATGGGTTAGGAGTTGGAATGATTTCATGAAATATGCCGAGTGATCATGGTCTGAACATACAGAAAGTTAAGAGATGTGCTTGGGTTAGAGCATATGGGAGGGATGTATATTCAAGGGGTGACATGCCATCAGCAGGTTGAACCAGGGTATATAAAGCAATCAGGGAAAATCACAGAAAGGTCTTTGGGGCTTGGTTGTGGATAGTGGGGCTCTGGTTTTGGTCTATTTGTATATGACATAGAGAGCAGATGTAAGCAAATCAGGCTGTTTATGTGTTCTTGGCATTAATTTACTACATGGGAAACTGAACTAGCATATAAAATTTTTTCGAGCTTACTTTCATTTATTCTTCTGTTTGTTGCCAGGCATATATTTTCCTGTATCTCTCTCTTCTCTGTTCTTGGCCATAAAGTTCAAGTTCTTTCAGTCACAGGTGGTAGTTTGTAAGAGGTCCATTCTATTAGTTTTGCTTTTAAAGTGTTTATTCTCGGTAACTTGTTTTTTCCACTTGCTTAACTAGCAAGCATAGAATGCAGTAATGTTCAGTTTTACTTATTGTATATAGGTTTAATCTTTATTTTTCTATTCCTGGTGCTACCTTGCAAAATGTGGGAGATCAATTATGAAAAAATCTTGAACATTAGTTTTCATTCTGTTTTTGCAAAAGCTGATATCAAATATCATACCACTTAGTATTTAGCTTGAAAGCATTGTTTTATCTGTGTTCTGTAAATTCAAGTTTTTCATTTACAGTAATCGTCAGGTCCTTAATCATTCTTTTTTATCATGTAGGACCTTTCTCTACAGGGTGCTGAAATGCTGTTAATTGTTACACAACCTATTTGTTCTGATTTCTCAGTAAATTCCATTATGTTTTTTTATGCTTGCCTGTGTTTTGTATTCAGATATAATTGCAGCTTATCTTGATCTTTGTTTTCCCTCTTTTTTATATATTCTTGTGTTATCTGCAACACTTCAGTGTTTACTCGTATATCCTTATCTTTGTGTCATGATTACAAAGCATGTGAAACTAATACCTTGTGGGACAAATGGAAGCACATCTTTGTGAAACATAGTTCCACTGTAACTTACTGATGTGGGTAAAGAATTAGATGTCACTATATTCCACGCACTGGGTTGCCAAGGGTGACACAGAGCATATATGGCACAGTATCGTGCTGATTGTTCTAGTCTAGCTGTTCACCGAGATAGGCATGCAGTCAGCTTTGGGGGGCAGAAAGTGAAGTGATATTCATGGAAGAAGGAAAGAGAACCGACAGCACAGCATTGTGAAAGTGTCTAAAACTGTGAGGTGAGACTGGGAGACTTGACAGGTGAGATTGCTTTAGAGTTCACTCTTGATGAAGTTTATTTAGTAGAGGCTAGGCTCCCCAGTTGTTAGAGTAGTGCTTTGTACAGGACAAATTCTTCCTGTTTTATGTTACAAGAAACTACTTGTAAGAATATACAGTGTTTTAAGAGTATTAGATAGAAGTAGTCGATAGGAAGATTAGGCAAGAGTATTAAATAGAAGTAGTCTGTAGGAGCATGTAGGTAGAAGCTTCTGTAAACGCTTTGCTAGAGTTGCCCTCTGTCAATGGCCTATTAAGAGTGAGGCACGAAAGGCTAAGAAGTGACACTGGAGATCACTTGTCATGGACAGCTTATTGCTCTGGCTACCCACTTTAGGGATTTTCAGGTGGGAGCAGGTGTTGTAGAGATATAGATATATAGGTTAAGAAGACTCCCCATGTTCTTGAGGCGGACCTTGCTATAAGTGAAAAGTATGATTTTCTAGATGAATTAGTCCTTATGGTGATGGTATTGTTGCTCAACCAGCTGTTTACATGGCATTAAGTTGACTTAAAGACCTATGTTAAGCTGGATGATGGATGTTAGATAATTTGTCAGTCTCACTTCTGTTTGGAATAAGGGCCTTGATATTTGTCATAAGAGAAACCAAATACAAGACATAAATTTTATTTTTGTTTTTGAGAAGCAAAAAATATTGTTCATTTATAGAAATTATTTTAGTAGCACTGTAGGTATGGACATTATTTGCATATCTTAATCTTTTGGTTTGCAGATGATGATGATAATGATGAAGGAGACAGTGTAGATGTTGTGGATGGGGTAGTGATGCGTTGCCTTTTGATTAACACCAAGTCTCTGCAAGAAGCAACTCTGAGATTCCAGCCTGCCACACCACTTACAGGACATTCAAACATTGGTACTCTGGATCTTAGCGCATCTCAGGATTCAATTGGTAAGATTCGTTGAACTGTAGCTTGCAATCTCTACAGAAATGCTGATGAATATCCTTGCACTTAATATTGTTTTACTACAAAAAATTCCTGTTTGCAAAGATACACTAAGCTATTTTGAGGTCTTGGAAGCTAAAGTGAGCAACACTTTTAGCAAAATTTTAAGTAACACTCGTGTAGACTCTATTTTGATACATTTTGACACAGCATGTATTTAAAAAAAAGTTTTAAATAGATATGGTTATGTATATTTTATTCTGACTTTAGGTAAATACTTCTTTGCTGGCCAGGATGCATCCAGTTATGTTGACCTTATAGTGAAGCTCTTGTTGGCTAGGATGGAGCCCTACATTCCTTCAACTGAATCTTCATACTTTCAATCATAGTTTGATTTTTCATGTTATAATGCCTGTTGCATCAGAGACAGAGCATATTGGGCCTTGGGACCCTATCCTTTTCCTGAATCTCATTCTGCCTTCATTTCATTTCCTTAGCCAAAAGCATCTCCAACTGCTGTAAATCAACCTCTCCACTTTTATGACCTGATTTTATACCTAATCAATTTATATCTTATTCACCAGTCGATAAAGCTGATCTTTTCAGCATCGTTATTTCCTGTAACTCTACTTTGGATTATTCTGCTTCTTGCCCAATCCCCCACTTCCACCTATTGAACTCATGTCATCTCCTGTCTTTTCCTTGTGCAAGGTCTTTTGAGTTCTCACCCAGCTTCAGGGGGACAAAGTGTATAGATCAGATGTCATTCCTCTGTGTTCTGAAGGAGTTTGCATCTGGGCAAGGTTGGATCCATGCTTTGTTTCATCTCAGAAAAGCCAAAATTTCCCTCCTTAGAAGCATGCTTTGGTTCAACATGCATGCCAGAAAGGAGACCATTCTAACAACTCTAGCTCCTTATATCTCTCGCTTAGTCTTTTTCTAAAGACTTTAAACTCTCTTTAACTCTCACCACTGTAAGCACTTAGAATCTTATTCCCTTCTTTCAGATCATACGTATTTTTGAGACAAATCTTTGCTGAATGATAATTGGCCATACCATGTTCTCCTGTTGCCACTTGATAGAGGGCGGGACTTGTCCCATTATGTGACACCTGCAGTTGCAGTTTTTTGGGGGAATGTGTACTCACTGAATGCTGAAAATTTGGAGTCTCAGTATCAAATATGAATTATTTGATAACAGTGGGAGAAATGAAAGTATTGGAGAAATTAGTGATTGTTGAATTTTTTAAGGAAGCCAAAATGCATATTTTAATATTACATAGAAATGTTAGTGTGTGTGGGAGAGTAGGGTTGATAAAAATATAGCATTATTGGACTGTGAAGTAATTGATAGGCATGTATAAGAAAGACTCTTGTATGTAAATGTGCTGAGAAGGGCAGCTGTTGGGATGTCTCGTCATTGCTAAGGGGAGGTGAATTTAAAAGTTTGTAGAGACTTTAGGAAGAGAAGAAATGATATGGGCAGGAAGAGGGTGGTGAAAGTTAGTGAGCTTGGAAATAGAATTAGCCTTGTGTAAGGAGATACCAAGAGAGTGTAAGAGTAGAATTGCACAAAGTCAGAGTAAATGAAGCAAGGGCAGTGGGTGAGGAATGAGAGGAATTTAAGGAAGCAGTGCTTACATAGGTAAGTAGTAGTTAGGAGGCAGCCAGCAACCAGGGAGGTATATTAATGGTACTTACTGCTTGGATATTAGAAGGGTTAGTGACGGTTGCTTAGTGAGCAAGAGATTTTTTTTTTTTTTTTTGATTCTTGATTGCTATTTCCTTGAGCTAGTGAGGCAGCACCAGGAAACAGATGAAAAAGGCACATCTGCTCACATATACATATATGCACACTCATGTACATATATATTTATTTATTTATTTTGCTTTTTCGCTGTCTCCCGCATTTGCGAGGTAGCGCAAGGAAACAGAAGAAAGAAATGGCCCAACCCACCCCCATACACATGTATATACACACACGTCCACACACGCAAATATACATACCTATACATCTCAATGTACACATATATATACACACACAGACACATACATATATACCCATGCACACAATTCACACTGTCTGCCTTTATTCATTCCCATCGCCACCTCGCCACACATGGAATACCATCCCCCCCCCCTCATGTGTGCGAGGTAGCACTAGGAAAAGATAACAAAGGCCCCATTCGTTCACACTCACTCTCCAGCTGTCATGCAATAATGCCCAAAACCACAGCTCCCTTTCCACATCCAGGCCCTACAGAACTTTCCATGGTTTACCCCAGACGCTTCACATGCCCTGATTCAATCCACTGATAGCACGTCAAGCCCGGTATACCACATCGATCCAATTCACTCTATTCCTTGCCCGCCTTTCACCCTCCTGCATGTTCAGGCCCCGGTCACTCAAAATCTTTTTCACTCCATCTTTCCGCCCCCAATTTGGTCTCCCACCTCTCCTCGTTCCCTCCACCTCCGACATATATCCTCTTGGTCAATCTTTCCTCACTCATTCTCTCCATGTGCCCAAACCATTTCAAAACACCCTCTTCTGCTCTCTCAACCATGCTCTTTTTATTTCCACACATCTCTCTTACCCTTACGTTACTTACTCGATCAAACCACCTCACACCACACATTGTCCTCAAACATCTCACTTCCAGCACATCCACCCTCCTGCGCACAACTCTATCCATAGCCCACGCCTCGCAACCGTACAACATTGTTGGAACCACTATTCTTTCAAACATACCCATTTTTGCTTTCCGAGATAATGTTCTCGACTTCCACACATTCTTCAATGCTCCCAGAATTTTCGCCCCCTCCCCCACCCTACATATGCATATATTTACAAAAATACAGGGTACATGAAGCGTCGGGTAAACCATGGAAAGGTCTGTAGGACTGGATATGGATAGGGAACTGTGGTTTTGGTGCATTACACATGACAGCTAGAGACTGAGTGTGAATGAATGTGGCCTTTTTTGTCTGTTTTCCTGGTACTACCTCACTGAAGCAGGGGATAGTGATGCTGTTTTCCTGTGGGGCAGGGTAGTGACTGGAATGGATGAAGGTAAGCAAGTATGAATATGTACATGTGTATGTATGTAATGTCTTTGTACATGTGTGTATGTGTTGATATGTATATGTATGTATATGTGTGTATGTGGGTGTTTAAATGTGTATATGAGTGGATGGGCCATTCTTTGTCTCTTTCCTGGCGCTACCTTGCTGATGCAGGAAACAGCGATTATGTATGATGATAATGATAATGGTAAAATACACATGTTCATTCATATACATACACATATATGCACATATACATGTTCATACTTGTTCTCCATCATCCATTCCCAATAAACAGCATAAATGCATGAAAGAAATGATAACCTATGAATTATTTCTCTTTCACACCTGATCACTGCCCTGTGTCAGTGAGGACATTGCCAGGAAATAGACAAAGAAAGGCCACATCCACACATGAGCTATCATTTAGAAAGCACCAAAAACCACAGCTCTCTGTCAAAATCTAGGCTCCACAGACCTTTCCATAGTTTATCCTCGACGTTTCACATTTCCTGGTTCAGACCATTGACAGCACGTTGCCCCAATATACCATGTTGTTCCAATTAAGTCTATTCCACGCATGCCTTTCACCCTTCTGTATGTTCAGGTCCCAAGCGTGCAAAATCTTTTTCACTCCATCCTTCCATCTTTGATTTAGTCTCCCCATTCTTCTTGTTCCTTCCACTTCTGACATGTATATCGTCTTTGTGAACCTCATGCATTCTCTCCATATATCCAAACCATTTCAACACACCCTTCTCTGCTCTTACAACCACACACTTTTTATTTCCACACCTCTTGTACCCTTTCTTTACTTAATCAAACCACCTCACTCTACATATTGTCCTCTGTCATTTCATTTCCAACACTTTCATCCCTCCCTCTACCTTTAACCTCTTATAGGTAGATCTTAAAGCTCTTGAGAGCTCACATTAATTTTCATTCTTTTTCTCAGTCTTTGTATTATTTTTGTTTCATCTGAGATATTTGTTATTGAGGCATGGTTTGCCTTTGTCAGTATGGTACTCTAGATAATTTTATTTTTTTGTTATACTCATTCGCCATCTCCCGCTTAGTGAGGTAGCTCAAGGAAACGGATGAAAGAATGGCCCAACCCACCCACATGCACATGTACATACATAACTACCCACCCATGCACATATACATACTATAAAGGAAAAGAAATTACTTTTGAACTTTGTTTTATATGAAGCTTGCTCTTCTTTTAAGACATCATTCTGCACTGTATTGGCAATCCAGGTCTGCTATTATGTGTATAGGGCAAAGTTTTTCAAGATATCCTTAAAGCCTCTCTTTGGTTACAGTGGTGTGTGATGGTCTAACAGATTTGAGTGTGAATCTAAGTACATCTGTATCAGAGGTAGAGGGGATGGGAAGTGCTGATGGTGGAGGTATGGTACTCTAAATAATTTTATTTTTTTATTATACTTAATCACCACCTCCCACTTCGTGAGGTAGCACAAGGAAACAGATGAAAGAATGGCCCAACCCAAACACATACACATGTACACACATAAACGCCCACACATGCACATATACATACTATAAAGGAAAAGAAATTACTTTTGAACTTTGTTTTATATGAAGCTTTCTCTTCTTTTAAGACATCATTCTGCATTTTATTGGCAATCCAGGTCTGCTATTATGTGTATAGGGCAAAGTTTTTCAAGGTATCCTTAAAGCCTCTCTCTGGTTACAGTGGTGCGTGATGGTCTAACAGATTTGAGTGTGAATCTAAGTACATCTGTATCAGAGGTAGAGGGGATGGGAAGTGCTGATGGTGGAGGGGTAGAGGACCAGCCACCACCACCACCTCCACCTGATGCTCTCACCTCACCACAGAGTTCTAGTCTTTCATCTCAGCGCAGTGCTCTCCAGACACCTCCTACCTCTCAGGTATGTAGCAAAAATGGGTTTTGAGTTTTCATGTCTTATATGTTATCTGTGTCACATTGGATTGCCCTTCATTGTGTAATGACGGAAAAATATTCCTGAATTATTGTATTGTGTTACATCGTGTGCTTTGATTGTACAATGCCACTGTCCCCCTTATGGGCTCCTATAGCTTCAAGGCCACACTCGAGTAAGGAAATGATTGTCTTGTTTTGAGAAGTTTCTCAATGAGACTGCTTCTTTTTGTCTGATGGTTATGATGCATATGGAGCAAGGGGCTGGAAATCCTCCCCTTGACTTTTTAGTTTTCCTAAAGAAGGAACAGTGAAGGGGGCTAAGTTGGGATTTTCCCCTCTGAGGCTCAGTCCTTTATTCTCATCGCTACCCCGCTGATGTGGGAGGTGGCAAATATGTATGAAAAAAATATTTGCAGTACCATTATCCTCATTATATATTATTATTATACTTTAGTACTGTTTCGCATGTCAGCAAGGTGGCTCCTGGTATCTGACAAGAATGGCCCTTCCACTCATGTACACATATATATATTCCTATGAGACCAAGGGAGAAATGAACAGAGGGGGCCAGGTGAGGATATTCCAAAAAAGGCCCAGTCCTCTGTTCCTAACGGTACCTCGCTAACGCGGGAAATGGCGAATAGTTTAAAAGAAAGAAAAGAGACCAAGGGAGAAATGAAATGCGATAAGTTCCCAAGTTCACTTTCGAGTAGTAATCACATCATCAGGGGTGATACAAGAAAGAAATGTAAGTCAGCTGATATACAACGAAGAGACGTAGCTAGGACGCCATTTGGTAAACAAGTGATTGTCCAAGAGACAATAAGCGTATCATAAAAATGTGGACAAGAAGGGGAATTGTTTACAAATTTTATCAACAATAAAGCTATTCAATTTGTATAGACCTTCTCTAATATTAAGGTTATAATTATTTGTGTATTTGATGATGGAAGATTTAGTGATATTTCTCGTGGTGCTGGAGTTAAGAGTTGATAACTGAGATGGCATTACTCCAGTCAATACAATGGTGGTAGTTTTTAACGTGATTGAAATATATGTTATCTATTTATTTATTTAGTTATTTTGCTTTGTCGCTGTCTCCCGCATTAGCGAGGTAGCGCAAGGAAACAGACGAAAGAATGGCCCAACCCACACACAAATATACATACCTATACATCTCAACGTATACATATATATACAGACACAGACATATACATATATACACATGTACATAATTCATACTGTCTGCCTTTATTCATTCCCATCTACACCTCGCCACAAATGAAATAACAACCCCCTCCCCCCTCATGTGTTCGAGGTAGCGCTAGGAAAGGACAGCAAAGGCCACATTCGTTCACGCTGGGTCTCTTGCTGTCATGTAATAATGCACCGAAATCACAGCTCCCTTTCCACATCCAGGCCCCACTGAACTTTCCATGGTTTACCCCAGACGCTTCACATGCCCTGGTTCAATCCATTGACAGCACGTCGACCCCAGTATACCACATCGTTCCAGTTCACTCTATTCCTTGCATGCCTTTCACCCTCCTGCATGTTCAGGCCCCGATCACTCAAAATCTTTCTCACTCCATCTTTCCACATCCAATTTGGTCTCTCCACTTCTCGTTACCTCCACCTCTGACACACATATCCTCTTGGTCAATCTTTCCTCACTCATTCTCTCCATGTGACTAAACCATTTCAAAACACCCTCTTCTGCTCTCTCAACCACACTCTTTTTATTACCACACATCTCTCTTACCCTATCATTACTTACTCGATCAAACCACCTTACACCACATATTGTCCTCAAACATTTCCAACACATCCACCCTCCTCTGTACAAACCTATAGATAGCCCATGCCTTGCAATCATATAACATTTGCAGAACTACTATTCTTTCAAACATACCCATTTTTCATATATGTTTACTGTGTTTTGTGTAAAAAGTTAGTGCTATGAACAAATGAAGAACAACTTCATTAGCTCACTACCACTCTCTAATTTTCATGAATATTACACCAGAACCAGAGTGTCTGCCTAGGGTTGGGTCCCATAGACTCTAATAACATTGCCTTGATTAGGTTATTTGGTTTCCTGTGCCACTTCAGCAAACATAAGAATAGATAAAAAGATATAAACAGAAGAGTTGCAGTTGAAGGAAACAGCATCATGTGATAAACCACTTCGTATTAGCCCTGCCATCATGGCAAAATCTCATTGTAGGTTTTTGTAGATAGGTAGGTACCCATACAATAAGACCTGCTGTGATAGTGATCTGCTTGTGATTGATGAATGGATTTTCATTCCTCTAAGTGGAGAAGATTCATTAAGGAGTGATACTATTTGTTTAGATATACTTGGGTGACACAGGTTTTAGAAAGAGTCACAATAGAGGAGAGTGGATGATGTGAAGGATGAAGAAATGGGATGTTGTTCATATAAGATTGGACTGAGTTAAGAATGTAAATCTGTTGAATAGGGGATGGACATGGAGGAAAACAAAATAGCGCCAAACAATTTGAAGTGGATGTAAGGGGAAACAGAGGTAAATGGGCAGAATGGAAGTACATTAGAAGTATATATGGTTTGCCATAACTAAGATGATGCAAACTTGGCACTAGCTACTTTTTATGTAGGGAGGAAGTTGCCATATGTTGGTTGGTTAATTAACTGGAAAATTCTTTTCAGCCACCCATGAACCTTCTAACACCTGACTCCTTCAGTTCTCCACGGAAGCCAGAGGATTCAGATCATCCTGAAGATGGTAGTGAGGAAGGCTCAGTATCTAACAAGGTGGGTTGGGAATAGCATAAAAGCTGCAGGTCTGTGCAGGAGACTTTAACGTGGGAGTGAAAAGATTATAAGTTTATTGGAGAGTCGGAAAGTGCAGCAGCAATAAAACTTAAGCCTCTGCAGAGTTTGTTTATTATATAAGTGTATTGGTTTGTTCTGGAATTGAAGTTGTAACATTAGATATATTTGAATATATCTTTGAATATAAAAACTCTGGGATTAGGAAGTGTGAACTTCTCTTAAGTATTCATTATGTTGGCTTATCGTAAAGAATATTTCCAACTTTTTGTCAGTCCTACAACCTTAGTTTCAGCGTTTGTTACATGAAGTTTTATGTGTTACCAGGTTACTTCTCTCCCCAACAAGTATGATGTACCATACACTGCAGACTTTGAGAATGCTGCCTTGTCATTATTGTTACGCTGTGGCTCAGGGACTCTCATGCCAAGCAGTGAGTCTGAGAACAACAATAGCCTTAACATATTAGGTTCAGTTGTAGCTGGATCATCCAAATCTCCACCTGCTACTGCATTGCCACCTCCACCCTCAGGCACTCCCCCACCTCGAGGTGTGCAGGTTAGTAGCAGGCCATGCTAGATGTCTTTGAAAGAAAATTTGATTATTTGAATGATTTTATTCATAACTCTTCTCACTTCACTTAAATATGTATATGTCACATTGAGGGAGATGAATGTGTTATTTCATCATGATTTACATAAAAAGGAACCACGAAACTTCTCATCCAATGTTTTGCTTTCCCTCTCATCTTGATTAACCCTCTCCATATGAACATGTATATTCAATCTTTCCTTTTTCATTCTTTGTACCTGCTCATAATTGCTTCACCTCTCAACGTTTTATGTTAGTCTCATATTTTTGCATACTTTTTCGAGTGTTCCATCTGTTGCATTAAATCTTGTGGCCTTCGAAAATCTGTTGTAGATTGTTTTTCGATTATTGTTATAAGGTTATGAAGGCTTAGTCCCTTTGATTGTGCCATAGAATACATTTAGCTGGCATATGAATTACTTTGACTAGTTTGTTTCATGAATCGAAATATGAATTTATTGAACTTTGCATATGTTTGTAGACAGTTTGTCTGTATATCAGGTTCTTTTCCCCCTTCCAACCAAAAGTTTTTACTCTCTAGTCATATCACATCTCTAGCTGACTTATATTTTGAACAAAGTGGAACCAATCGTAACAGCTGGTGCCTTCATGAAAGTAGGGTCAGGTGAGAAAGATGTAGGTTTTGAAAAGCTGAAAGCTTTTCCCTTTCTCATTTTCTTATGTACAGGTATAAAATTCAACTTTTTTTTCATTCTTTTGGCACCTCTCTTCAGTGACATCTTGGACTCTATTTCAGGAGGTTTATCAGCCCTAAATGTGCACAGTTTCACTGTGCATATGTTGAAATCTCTTTGGGACCATGATCCTTGTATAGGTTTAGATCTTTTATCATTCTATAAATTTGCTTTCTGTATATCTCGAATGTTTTATTTATAAAACCTCCTTCCCACTCTATCTCTCTGGTGGGAGGGAATATAGATAGTGTTTTCCATTGTGAAAACACTTTTGAACTTGATATTGAGTTCCTCTTGTATCCTTCCATCTGAATCCTGTAGCCTGATTAGCCACTTTTTTAACTGATAGCTGAATCTTGATGAATTCATGGAAAGTTCTGAATTTTCTCCTACCTTGTCCCCAGGATTCTTTTCAAAGTTTCTTTGTTCTTTCTTTTATATCCTACTCTACCTGTTTCTGGCTCTGTTACACCATTCTTTCCTCTTTCTTACCATTTCCCCTGTATTTGAGGCCAGAGGTATCTATGTTTCTGTTTCTTCAATTTGAATTTCACAGAACCTCTCATCACAAATCCCTGGTTCCTGGCTCCTGAATTTCGTTTCTCAGTCTGTATTATCATAGAAATTGTTGAGGTTTGTGTAGTGTCCTCTTATATCTCTCTATGTTTTTTCTCACCTCTGGAAATTGTTGAGGTTTGTGTAGTGTCCTCTTATATCTCTTTATGTTTTATCTCACCTCTGGTCTTTTAATGTCTTTATTCAACACATGGTCAGATCTGCACATCTTCATTCTTTGTGTAATCAAACTGCCACACACCATGTTGTCTTTCAGTATTTCATTTCCAACATATTCACCTTCCTCCTCTTTTTTACTTTTAAGGACCAAGACACATCTGTACAGCACCACTAGTTTGGTTATACCTTTATACAAAGCCATCTTTACCCTAACAGACACTGACCTCTCCCTCCACATGCTTATTACTGCATCTAGGACAATATCTCCCTCTCCCGTCTTTTGATTCCCTGTATCCATTGTGGTTCCGTCATCAGTGACCCCATTCATACTAACTCTGAAACCATCCTGTATCATACCCCTGCTGCACCTCATTTTCTTACTGTAGTTCACCTTTACTCTAAGCTTTCTCCTTTATTTTACTCTCCCATGTATCGGTCTGTTTGAATCTCTGATGGCTGTTCCCTTTGGGAACTCCCTCAAGGGGATGGCCACTGCAAAATAGTCTTGACAGTTGAACTTCAAACTTTGGTATATGTATTTATAATCTCGGGACTACTATGAGATATACTGGATATTTGCTGAAATTTGAAGCCGGTCCTGTGGCAGTTTGCCCTCTTGATCTTAATGGAAATTGATAATCTGTGTTCAGTGAGTATCACTGGTAGTGTGGGCAGCATGGCCAGAAAAGTATAGACAGTTAAAGTTGTTTACTTTCTGTTATGTTTATGATTTTTCTTTTTTGATACAGGGTAAAGATGATGCTCCTCTCGCTACCTCAGAGGTTGCATCATCTTCTGTGGGTCGAATTGGTACTAGTGCAACATCATCGCCATCATTGGAAGTTCAGCAGATACTTCACTCACAGAATGGTAGGATAAATCTAGCAATCAATTTGGTTGAGTAGATTCTTAGAATTACTGCCTTTTTTCCATCTGTTCATACACGTATGTTGATTTTTTACCTCTTTAGCAAGCTCGGTGAACATCTGAGAGAGTACTCTCTAAGGGGTCAAAGCGCAATATTACTTCCTAAATAAGATATACTCAGCAGGATTTCATCCAGTATGATTACCATGATAATTATGCCTATCATACAGATTTCATGACTTAAGTGTAAGACTAAGAGTAAGTGGAATTCTGATGAGGAAGGACCTAAAGTAGGTACTGAATTAGTAGAACAGAGATCTGGGGATACTGAATCAGAAAAATGAGTTGATATCAGTTGAAGTTATATAGAGGGCACTACACTGTGTTTAAAAGACAGAACAATTAGAGAGGTCTTTGGAGTCTGATAGGAGGGGTTTAAAAAGTGAAGAGTATTTAGGAACAAACAAGAGCATGGGATGATTTGCTGCTGCAAGAGTTGGTTTACAGGTAGACTGCATGAGGATAGAGTGAGTTTGTAAATTTTGAATAGATGTCATTTGTTTTTTGGACTGGAAGAAGACCATATTTCAGCTAGAGATGGAAGAATAGAATTAGTAGAGGCTGTGGACATACCAAATACCTTTTTTTCTTTTAGACAAAAGAATTAAAAGAAAATTTTTAGATATAATCAAGAAATGACCAACAGAGATTACTTTACATAGGGAGTTGTTATTAGGTACAGTACGGTTGAGGGACAAGTGAACTGGGAGGTAAGTTTGAATTGAGAAAAACTGGAGGAAGTGAAGTGTTTTAGATATCTGGGAGTGGATTTGGCATCGGATGGAACCATGGAAGCAGAAGTGAATCATTGGGTGGGGGAGGGGGCGAAAGTTCTCGGAGCGTTGAAGAATGTGTGGAAGTCGAGAACGTTATCTCAGAAAGCAAAAATGGGTATGTTTGAAGGAATAGTGGTTCCAACAATGTTATATGGTTGCGAGGCGTAGGCTATAGATAGAGTTGTGCGGAGGAGGGTGGATGTGCTGGAAATGAGATGTTTGAGGACAATATGTGGTGTGAGGTGGTTTGATTGAGTAAGTAATAATAAGGTAAGAGAGATGTGTGATAATAAAAAGAGTGTGGTTGAGAGAGCAGAAGATGGTGTTTTGAAATGGTTTGGTCACATGGAAAGAATGAGTGAGGAAAGATTGATCAAGAGGATATATGTGTCAGAGATGGAGGGAAGGAGGAGAAGTGGGAGACCAAATTGGAGGTGGAAAGATGGAGTGAAAAAGATTTTGAGTGATCAGGGCCTGAACATGCAGGAGGGTGAAAGGCGTGCAAGGAATAGAGTGAATTGGAACGATGTGGTATACTGGGGTTGACGTGCTGTCAGTGGATTGAACCAGGGCATGTGAAGCGTCTGGGGTAAACCATGGAAAGTTCTGTAGAGCCTGGATGTGGAAAGGGAGCTGTGGTTTCGGTGCATTATTACATGACAGCTAGAGACTGAGTGTGAAAGAATGTGGCCTTTGTTGTCGTTTCCTAGTGCAACCTCGCGCACATGCGGGGGGAATGGGTTGAATAAAGGCAGACAGTATGAATTATGTACATGTGTATATATGTATATGTCTGTGTGTATATATATGTATATGTTGAGATGTATAGGTATGTATATTTGTGTGTGTGGACATGTATGTATATACATGTGTATGTGGGTGGGTTGGGCCATTCTTTTGTTTGTTTCCTTGCGCTACCTCGCTAACGTGGGAGACAGCGACAAAGCAAAATGAATAATAAATAAGTAGGGAGTTGTGTGTTCAGAATGCACTGTTGCAGGCTAAGAATAACTAGTTAACAAGGAAGTATTTAGTGGGTTGTTATTCAGAGGTGACAGAGTAAAGGAAGAATGAGAGAGAAACAATGAAAGTCAAAGGCAAAATATGAGTGTTTTATTTCTTCAGTATTTCTTCTTTCCTAAATCCTTAGGACTGTTTGGTAGATGTAGAGGTCTTTTTGAGTCCCAAGGGATTCCTGTAAAGGGATCCTTGGCTACAGACACAACAAATCTGTTAATTTTTAAAAGAATTTTTCAATTTTTCTTTCTTAATTTTTTCAACAGCATGTGTAAAGAGACCTTAACCTGTAAACAAATTTATCCTTTACGTTTGTATGATGTCATCCTTGGTAATAGCTCAGTACCTTCATTTGAAAGCTTTTTTAAAACATTTGTCAGTCTGCCAATTTACTTCACGAGTTATTTATTTTTATCTGTAAGTTTAATATAAGATCTGCTTTATTTTTCATGTCCTAAATATTGATAAGTGTAACCCAAGATTATTCTCCAGTGTGTACTTTTTATGATGTTAATCAATTGTATCAATTTACTTTTAGGCAAGAGTGAAGAGAGTAATTAATAGTATCAATTTATATATAGGAAAGAGTGAAGATTATGCAGATGATGATGAAGAGGACATCCAGGCAGCAGAGGATGGAATGGCTGAAGATGATGATGATGAAGAGGAAGAAGAAGTAGAAGAGGAAGAAGATGAAGAGGAAGAGGAACCAGAGGCCCATCGACAGCCTCAGCCTAGTGCTCCACCTCCACCAATACCAGAATCACAACCTATGCCACAACCACGTCCATCTTTAGTAAAGCAACCTACATCCATGCCACAGCCACCACCTTCTTTACCTCAGCCACCTACATCAATGCCTCAGCCACCAACATCTTTGCCACAGCCACCATTGTCAGTGCCACAGTCAGTGCATTCAACACCACAGTCAGTGCATCCAGCACCACAACCCTTAAGTACCATACCACAGTTATCTTTGAAACCATCTCCTCTTCCTGAAACTTCACCTTCTCAGAAGTCACCAACAGTACACACCCATGATCTCCAGGAAGCAAAGGCTCCCATGCAACCAGTAGATATGTAAGCACAGTACCTTAATTATTTTCACTGCTATTTATTTTTATGTTTAAGCAATGGAATGATTGTTGCCTTTGTATGATGAAAGGGGGGACAGAGGCCAAAAGGGAGATGAGAGGATGAATGAAGGAGGCTTTTAGGTATTGAGGTGTGAATATTTGGAAGTGTGAGAGATGTGCATGGAACAGAATGACATGGTTTGATGTTTTATATTGGGGGCAATATTCTGTCATTGGGCCAGAACAGGGTATTTGAAGCAGTCAAGGTGAACCATGTAATAATAGTCTGTTGAGTTTGGCTTTGGATGGTAAGTTCTAGTTTTAGTACATTATAAATGATGTGTAAAGAATTAGTATGTGCAGATGAGGTTTGTGTTCCTGATCCTTCCCTACTAAGGCAGAATCTGAAGATATAATGAAGGCTTAGATCAGGTAATTTTTTTTTTTTTTTGAATGGGTGGTGGGGTGGATGGGTTGGTATGTGTACTTGAATATTTTTGATTAACTATTTTTACTCTATGGGAAATTATTTGCATTTTTGGGGCCCCTATCTGTTGAACATTCTTCACCATACCACCCTTCCACTTTCTGATATTATGTATACTATCACAATTACTATATTCTCATTCAGTTTATTTCTAAGAAAGTGTTTCTTTAATTTCATGCTGTGACCTTTGTTTTTTCTACTTCTGCATCATCAAACTTATTTAAAAACTTAGAGATTATGATCAGCTTACCCCTCATGCTTCTGAAGTGGGCAAATTTAAGGCCTTTATCCTCTCCTCGTTTCTTAGCCTTTTTGATTTTGATACCGTCGTTGTTGCATTTCTCAGGATCTTCTCAATTAGTTTTTTGTTTCATTAAGTGCAGTGAGAAGCATATTCTAGTTTTGGCCTAATGTAGGATGTGAGTGATGCTGAATATATCTGTAGCCATGCTCGTGAATGTTATTCTCATGTTTGCCATGAAACAGTTTTTGCTATTCTCCAAGTGTGGTATTTTGGTGACAAATTATGGGTGATATTGACATGTAAGTGTCAGTCACACTTATTCCTGAAGCTTTTTTCTGCTTGATAATATTCATATTGTGGCTATCATTCACTGTAACCCATTCTTATTACTCTACATGAACTTTGGTTGAATTTCATTGACCATGTATCATACCAACTTTGATGTTTGTCTAGGCTTACCTTATATTGTTTAGTCTTTCTCTTTTCCTTTCCATTATGACCATTGTATCATCTTCATACATGGTCAAGTAGAAGTTCATACCTTCTTTCATGCCCATATATTAAGAGGAGTAATATTTCATCTTATGCTATGAATTGCATAAGGGCATCATGTGGTTTAAGGTGAGTTGATTGTGTAAGGAGTGACTTTAAGAGAGATGTGGTAGTAAGCATTTGCAGTTGAGAAAGCTGACCAGGATGTGGTGAAATGGTTTGTGGTTTTGGGAAGGTTGAGTGAAGAAAGACTGATTATAAGGATCTTTATGATCATTCAGGGAAGTGGGATTATGCAGATTGGATTCTTTTCTCTCATGGGCTAGGAGAGTGATGGTAAATTTCTTTAGGGATGTAACTATTCTGTCTTGTGTGAGCAGGTGTACTTGTATTTCCTTTTATATCATTTCCACAGTTTGGTGTCTTGTTTTGTGGAAGACCTACCTCATTGTGTAAGGTAACCTATGAAGTTGGCTCCAGTGTTGAGATTAGATTAATGTGATATTTCAAATACATCTACACAAAAACTGAAAAAAGTAGTTACTCCGACAAATATGTTTACCCCAGAGATGCCTGCTTACCAAACTGCATGATGCAGTCACTTTGTCTCATGCCATCCGAGTCTTCTGATGCACTTCTTCCTGATATGCACAACAGCCAGCCAATTACACTTAGCCACCAGCCAGTCTTCACATTATATACCCTCAAAGAGGAAAACTTTGTGCAGGCCTAACCAGATGGTTCATGAATGAATTTGGACTACTGATATGAAGTGAAAAAAGATGTTGGGAGCTGTTACATTTCAGTGCGTTTTATGACTAGTAAAAAATTTTTTAGGGGATGTATTTATCCCTAGGGATAGGGAGAAAGAATACTACCCACGCATTCCTCAAGTGTCGTAGAAGGCGACTAAAGGGAACGGGAGCGGGGGGCTAGAAAGCCTCCCCTCCTTGTATTTTAACTTTCTAAGAGGGGAAGCAGAAGAAGGAGTCACGTGGGGAGTGCTCATCCTCCTCGAAGGCTCAGATTGGGGTGTCTAAATGTGTGTGGATGTAACTAAGATGAGAAAAAAGGAGAGATAGGTAGTATGTTTGAGGAAAGGAACCTGAATGTTTTGAGTGAAACAAAGCTCAAGGGTAAAGGGGAAGAGTGGTTTGGGAATGTCTTGGGAGTAAAGTCAAGGGTTAGTGAGAGGACAAGAGCAAGGGAAGGAGTAGCACTACTCCTGAAACAGGAGTGGTGGGAGTATGTGATAGAGTGTAAGAAAGTAAACTCTAGACTGATATGGGTAAAACTGAAAGTGATTGAGAGAGATGGGTGATTATTGGTGCATATGCACCTGGGCATGAGAAGAAAGATCATGAGAGGCAAGTGTTTTGGGAGCAGCTGAGCAGCTGAATGAGTGTGTTAATGGTTTTGATGCATGAGACCGGGTTATAGTGATGGGTGATTTGAATGCAAAGGTGAGTAATGTGGCAGTTGAGGGAATAATTAGTATACATGGAGTGTTCAGTGTTGTAAATGGAAATAGTGAAGAGCTTGTAGATTTCTGTGCTGAAAAAGGACTGGTGATTGGGAGTACCTGGTTTAAAAAGAGAGATATACATAAGTATACGTATGTATGTAGGAGAGATGGCCAGAGAGCGCAATTGGATTACGTGTTAATTGATAGGCGCGCAAAAGAGAGACTTTGGATGTTAATGTGCTGAGAGGTGCAACTGGAGGGATGTCTGATCATTATCTTGTGGAGGCGAAGGTGAAGATTTTTAGAGGTTTTCAGAAAAGAAGAGTGAATGTTGGGGTGAAGAGAGTGGTGAGAGTAAGTGAGCTTGGGAAGGAGACTTGTGTGAGGAAGTACCAGGAGAGACTGAGTACAAAATGGACAAAAATGAGAACAAAGTAGGTAAGGGGAGTGAGGGAGGAATGGGATGTATTTAGGGAAGCAGTGATGGCTTGTGCAAAAGATGCTTGTGGCATGAGAAGCGTGGGAGGTGGGCAGATTAGAAAGGGTAGTGAGTGGTGGGATGAAGAAGTAAGAATATTAGTGAAAGAGAAGAGAGAGGCATTTGGACGATTTTTGCAAGGAAATAATGCAAATGAGTGGGAGATGTATAAAAGAAAGAGGCAGGAGGTCAAGAGAAAGGTGCAAGAGGTGAAAAAGCGGGCAAATGAGAATTGGGATGAGAGAGTATCATTAAATTTTAGGGAGAATAAAAAGATGTTGTGGAAGGAGGTAAATAAAGTGCGTAAGACAAAGGAACAAATGGGAACTTCAGTGAAGGGGCTAATGGGGAGGTGATAACAAGTAGTGGTGATGTGAGAAGGAGATGGAATGAGTATTTTGAAGGTTTGTTGAATGTGTTTGATGATAGAGTGGCAGATATAGGGTGTTTTGGTCGAGGTGGTGTGCAAAGTGAGAGGGTTAGGGAGGATGATTTGGTAAACAGAGAAGAGGTAGTAAAAGCTTTGCAGAAGATGAAAGCCGGCAAGGCAGTGGGTTTGGATGGTATTGCAGTGGAATTTATTAAAAAAGGGGGTGACTGTATTGTTGACTGGTTGGTAAGGTTATTTAATGTATGTATGACTCATGGTGAGGTGCCTGAGGATTGGGGGAATGCGTGCATAGTGCCACTGTACAAAGGCAAAGAGGACAAAGGTGAGTGCTCAAATTACAGAGGTATAAGTTTGTTGAGTATTCCTGGTAAATTATATGGGAGGGTATTGATTGAGAGGGTGAAGGCATGTACAGAGCATCAGATTGGGGAAGAGCAGTGTGGTTTCAGAAGTGCTAGAGGATGTGTGGATCAGGTGTTTGCTTTGAAGAATGTATGTGAGAAATACTTAGAAAAGCAAATGGATTTGTATGTAGCATTTGTGGATCTGGAGAAGGCATATGATAGAGTTGATAGAGATGCTCTGTGGAAGGTATTAAGAATATATGGTGTGGGAGGCAAGTTGTTAGAAGCAGTGAAAAGTTTTTATCAAGGATGTAAGGCATGTGTACGTGTAGGAAGTGAGGAAAGTGATTGGTTCTCAGTGAATGTAGGTTTGCGGCAGGGGTGTGTTATGTCTCCATGGTGGTTTAATTTGTTTATGGATGGGGTTGTTAGGGAGGTGAATGCAAGAGTTTTGGAAAGAGGGGCAAGTATGAAGTCTGTTGTGGATGAGAGAGCTTGGGAAATGAGTCAGTTGTTGTTCGCTGATGATACAGCGCTGGTGGCTGATTCATGTGAGAAACTGCAGAAGCTGGTGACTGAGTTCGGTAAAGTGTGTGAAAGAAGAAAGTTAAGAGTAAATGTGAATAAGAGCAAGGTTATTAGGTACAGTAGGGTTGAGGGTCAAGTCAATTGGGAGGTAAGTTTGAATGGAGAAAAACTGGAGGAAGTAAAGTGTTTTAGATATCTGGGAGTGGATCTGGCAGGGGATGGAACCATGGAAGCGGAAGTGGATCATAGGGTGGGGGAGGGGGCGAAAATTCTGGGAGCCTTGAAGAATGTGTGGAAGTCGAGAACATTATCTCGGAAAGCAAAAATGGGTATGTTTGAAGGAATAGTGGTTCCAACAATGTTGTATGGTTGCGAGGTGTGGGTTTTGGATAGAGTTGTGCGCAGGAGGATGGATGTGCTGGAAATGAGATGTTTGAGGACAATGTGTGGTGTGAGGTGGTTTGATCGAGTAAATATCGTAAGGGTAAGAGAGATGTGTGGAAATAAAAAGAGCTTGGTTGAGAGAGCAGAAGAGGGTGTTTTGAAATGGTTTGGGCACATGGAGAGAATGAGTGAGGAAAGATTGACCAAGAGGATATATGTGACGGAGGTGGAGGGAACGAGGAGAAGTGGGAGACCAAATTGGAGGTGGAAAGATGGAGTGATAAAGATTTTGTGTGAGCGGGGCCTGAACATGCAGGAGGGTGAAAGGAGGGCAAGTAATAGAGTGAATTGGATCGATGTGGTATACCGGGGTTGACGTGCTGTCAGTGGATTGAATCAGGGCATGTGAAGCGTCTGGGGTAAACCATAGAAAGCTGTGTAGGTATGTATATTTGCGTGTGTGGACGTATGTATATACATGTGTATGGGGGTGGGTTGGGCCATTTCTTTCGTCTGTTTCCTTGCGCTACCTCGCAAACGCGGAAGACAGCGGCAAAAAAAAAAAAAAAAAACTTAGAAAAGCAAATGGATTTGTATGTAGCATTTATGGATCTGGAGAAGGCATATGATAGAGTTGATAGAGATGGTCTGTGGAAGGTATTAAAAATATATGGTGTGGAAGGCAAGTTGTTAGAAGCAGTGAATAGTTTTTATCGAGGATGTAAGGCATGTGTACGTGTAGGAAGAGAGGAAAGTGATTGTTTCTTAGTGAATGTAGGTTTGCGGCAGGGGTGTGTGATGTCTCCATGGTTGTTTGATTTGTTTATGGATGGGGTTGTTAGGGAGGTGAATACAAGAGTTTTGGAAAGAGGGGCAAGTATGCAGTCTGTTGTTGATGACAGAGCATGGGAAGTGAGTCAGTTGTTGTTCGCTGATGGTACAGCGCTGGTGGCTGATTCATGTGAGAAACTGCAGAAGCTGGTGACTGAGTTTGGTAAAGTGCATGAAAGAAGAAAGTTGAGAGTAAATGTGAATAAGAGCAAGGTTATTAGGTACAGTAGGGTTGAGGGTCAAGTCAATTGGGAGGTAAGTTTGAATGGAGAAAAACTGGAGGAAGTGAAGTGTTTTAGATATCTGGGAGTGGATTTGGGAGCGGATGGAACCATGGAAGCGGAAGTGAATCATATGGTGGGGGAGGGGGCGAAAATTTTGGGAGCATTAAGAATGTGTTTAAGTCGAGAACATTATCTCAGAAAGCAAAAATGGGTATATTTGAAGGAATAGTGGTTCCAACAATGTTATATGGTTGTGAGGCGTGGGCTATGGATAGAGTTGTGCGTAAGAGGTTGGATGTGCTGGAAATGAGATGTTTGAAGACAATGTGTGGTGTGCGGTGGTTTGATCGAGTAAGTGATAATAGGGTAAAAGAGATATGTGGTAATAAAAAGAGTGTGGTTGAGAGAGCAGAAGAGGGTGTTTTGAAATGGTTTGGTCACAAGGAGAGAATGAGTGAGGAAAGATTGACCAAGAGGATGTATGTGTCAGAGGTGGAGGGAACGAGGAGAAGTGGGAGACCAAATTAGAGGTGGAAAGATGGAGTGAAAAAGATTTTGAGTGATCGGGGCCTGAACATGTAGGAGGGTGAAAGGCGTGCAAGGAATAGAGTGAATTGGAACGATTTGGTATACCGGGGTTGACGTGCTGTCAATGGATTGAACCAGGGCATGTGAAGCGTCTGGGGTAAACCATGGAAAGTTGTGTGGGGTCTGGATGTGGAAAGGAGCTGTGGTTTCGGTGCATTATTACATGACAGCTAGAGACTGAGTGTGAACGAATGTGGCCTTTGTCTTTTCCTAGCGCTACCTTGCTCACATTTTGGGGAGGGGGTTGTTATTTCATGTGTGGCGGGGTGGCGATGGGAAAGAATAAAGGCAGATAGTTTGAATTATGTACATGTGTATATATGTATATGTCTGTGTGTGTATATGTATATGTATACGTTGAGATGTATAGGTATGTATATTCGCATGTGTGGACGTGTATGTATATACATGTGTATGGGGGTGGGTTGGGCCATTCTTTCATCTGTTTCCTGTGCTATCTCGCTAACGTGGGAGACAGCGACAAAGCAAAATAATGAAAAAAAAAGATAAATATTTACCATATAGGAACAAAATGTGATGGGAGTAAGTAATTTAAAAACTTCGTGATATTGAACTACTTTAATACATAGGCCGCAATTAAGAATGAAAACTAGAGTTGTTGTCTTTCAGTAATGCTTACAAAATGATTGGAATGTGAATTATGAGACTTACTTTGAATGGGCAAATGGAGACAAATTTGGTGGTCTTGGTTCTTCAAAGCCAGATGCCCTTGAATGTAGGCAGGAGTGACCAATGGGAGACTGTGAGGAGTCGAGAATGCTCCTTTGTTTTTCTTGTTCTTTTGGGTTCTTTGTGAGCTGATTCACTGTACATGCATTTTCCCAGGAATGTATCGCCCATGCATGATATAGGAAAGTTGTGTGTGAGAGGGAGAGAGTACATGTAGGTACTCACATGTATGATACAGGGAGTTTTGCCTTTAAATATAACTGGTTTCATTAATGAAGTTTGCATACCTTTTAAATGTGGGTGGATGTGTTGAAAATGAAATGTTTGAGGACAGTGTGTGATGTGAAGTGGTTTGACCGGCAGACTATTTTTCTGTTACCCTTCTCCAAAATGGTAACAGGGTAGGTACAAAGGTGACTTTTAAGTCCCTCTCGTGCACAGATTTCCTGAGCTTATTTCCTGTTCAGGATTATTTGTATTAAGGCCTTCTTTCAATGTGCCATATCCTCATTACTCAGTGCATACTTAGGGTGAATTTCATCAGCCGTATATCATACCAATTTTGGTCTTCATTAAGGTCCCCCTCTTGAGTTGGTGGAATCTTCATCACTCAGTGGTTCCATGACTAAGCCATGTGGAATGCCACGGGTGTGTGTGTGTGTAATAAATGAAATATCGAGATAAATCAATAACGGTTTTGTGGATGTTGGTAGCATTTTGGCTGGAAATAACTCACTTGGGATATTACAGATATAACAGGATCGAGAGGCCATGATAGTTACTACTTAACTCATCATACTAGAGCATAAGATTAGGATGAGCTGGCTATATCCACTCTGGATAAGCATATGGGTGAGGTACATTTAGATTGCCAGGTTGGCTGATATACAGGGATGTTTGCAGATTCATTGATGTTTTATACATTATGAGCCTGATTGAACATTAAGTGATGAGAAGACTGTATTTTAGTAGTTGACATACCACATAACCTAGCTAAGAATGGAGCTTGATTGAACATTAAGTGATGAAAAATTACTGTAGTTGATATACCATATAGCCAACCTAAGAGGAAACTGAGCTGTGCACTCATTCATGGATTGTTTATGAAATCCTGCTGTACGAGCTTTGATTGGAATGAATCGATTGTGGTGATGGTATGTGTGTAATTTCCTGCATAGAACAAGTTACTGTTCCCCATAATCAATGGCAAATGTACTAACCCTTTTGATTTAGGATGTTGCTTTGCAACTTAGGATGGAAATTTCCACAGTAAATTAATGATTTCAAGTTGTATCAGCAGTTCTGGAGTGGGGAGCCACCCATCCTCTCTGCTGGATGGCCATTGCTGCCAGTGGTTTTTGATTTATGAATACTTGCTTTTCCTGCCTTAGTGAGGTAGAGTCAGGAGCAGATGAACATCAACTTCATTTGCACATCTCCACTATCTAGTTCTCTTACAATGCAAATTGCACATGATCAGAGTTTGCCATCCTCTGCCAACCCTCTCAGACTTTTCAGTTGTTTATCATAACTACTTCATATACCTTGTATCTGTCCATAGACAGCATATTACCACCTTTTGATGCCACATCACTCCAGTGTATTTTATCCCATACATTCGTATCACTTTCCTCTGTGTTCAGGCCCTGATTCTGCAAAGCCTCAAGCACTTCATCCTTCTTGGTCATCCCCCCTTTCAACCTTCCTCCACTTCTGGCATGTAGATCCTTTTGATAAGTCTTCACATTGTTATCATTTATCCATACCTGTTAAGCATGCCCTCGCCAGCTTTCTTAGTCAGACTTCTCTGATTTCCACGCCTCTCATTTATGCCAATATTCCCTACATGATCAACGTAACTGACACCACATATTGTCCTTAGTCATCTCATTTCCAGATCATCAATGTTCTTCCATTCTTTTGCATATTTAGCTCATGACTAACATCCGTACAACACTGTCTGGAATACTGTTCCCTCAAACATACCCATCTCTCCTTTAGCAGACACTGACCACCCCTTCTACATGCTCCTCATTGCATGCTATGACTCACCTTATCCCCCATGGTTTCATCTGCCTCCATGCCCCTTCCCCGGTATCAAAAGCACCCCTTCAGTTACTCCCCATTCAGACTTACTCTCAAACCATCCTGTCTCCTTCCCTTACTGTACCTCATCCTCTTACTTTTGTTGACATTTACTCTCAGCATTTTCCCTTGCATACTCTTCTAAATTTTATCTCAAACTTCTTGAATATCTCTTATGAGTCTACCACTAGAGCCTTGTCATCTGCAAACAGCAATTGATTCTCCGCCCAGGCTCCTCCAACTCCTGGCTTACTGTAGACTCACCCCTTGCTCTAATAGCAGTGCATTCACCTTCCTGGTCACCTAGTCCATCAACAGATTAAACCCAACTTCACTGTAAACCACTCACCCTCTTACCTTTCTTTTATTAACTCTCCTTTTACCACATTTATTCCACATGTTAGTGGAATAAAATTCCCAATATAACATCTCCAAGCTCTTTTTCAGTCCTTGAAGTGTGGGAAAGGTATTTCTAGGCATCTGTTTTCTGCATTTGACAGTGAGCAGAGGTGCAACAAGTGTATAATATCCTGTCTTGGCTCACATGAATATGATATAAAAGAGAAAATCTTTTTGCAACTCGGTGTGGTAGCCTTTATCACCACTAGTGACTGTATACTGTACTGATAGTTATCCATCATCTCACAGTATAGTAGATATATATTATGTCAAAAGTACTGATAATTATAACTCGTTTCTTAGATTCAGTGCCATGCCACTTCTAAGAAGCCTTTATCCAGTTGGTACTTCACCACCATGGAGTTCTCTTATCATGCAGTCAGAAAAGGAGGGCAGGTATGTGATTACCCCATGACTTTCTAAAATGCATCCTGAAGATGAGCTTAGGTATTGCCCTTTTCATCAATTCTGTGTATTTAATTCTATGAATTTGCTTGCAGCAAAGTAAAGAGAAATTTTGAGGCTGCAAAGAAGTCTAGTACCTGTATAATAGCAAACTCGTGAATTATCCTCACAGGCACCAGACTCTAGAGCTGACTTAAAGTTGACCCCATTCCTGTCCTCTCAGACCAGTGATTTGGGATTGACGTGTGAGAAATTTAGCAGTAGAATAGAGAATAATGACTAATGTTTATGGTAAATTTGAAGTGCAATCTGAAGTGGCAGCAATGCAGTATTGGTTTTTGAAAGATTAAATGTTTTGGTGTGATGTCATTATGAATAGTGAAGAGCTGGAAGATATGGATGATTATGAGTATTTGGTCTTGAAGTTCCTGAAGGATGTTCATGGGGATGTCAAGGGTACATCCTTGCAAGGGAAAAATATTGGAAGTGCCCTGAAACTTTTTATGACTGGAAAAATTTAGGTATAGAGTGTGCAAGAAGGTTGCATGGATGAGCACTTTTAGCTCTGATGCATGGATGGGAAGTCCAGGCTTATACAGGTTAGGACAGATGAAATACAAGAGGAGCAAATAAGGATAACTTTTGCAGTGTAGCTGGAGATAAGAGGATGGCTAGAATAGAGAATGATATGAAAAGAATGTGTGTTAAAAAGTTATGAGAAAGGCACATTGGATGAGTCTTGTTTTAAGATAAACTGGTCATGCTGAATATGTGGCAGATGATGGGTTGGCCTAGAAGATGTACAGAAATGCAGTTGAAAGTACACGTAGTATGTAAAAGAAATAGATAGATGCATAGAGAGAGAGGATCAGAGTTTGACATGTCAGATGATATTAGAAGAAAGATTTCAGATCTGATGCAGTGGAACCATTTTGTTATTGGAGATGGTAGTATTGTAAATGATGTTAACACATGATGAATCAGCCACGTGTCCAAGTGAATATGGATGTGGAAAGGGAGCTGTGGTTTCGGTGCGTTATACATGACAGCTAGAGACTGAGCGTGAACGAATGTGGCCTTTGTTGTCTTTTCCTAGTGCTACCTCGCGCACATGCGGGGGAGGGAGTTGTCATTTCATGGGTGGCAGGGTGGCACTGGGAATGAATAAGGGCAGACAGTATGAATTATGTACATGTGTATATATGTATATGTCTCTGTGTGTATATGTATGTATACGTTGAGATGTATAGGTATGTATATGAGCGTGTGTGGACGTGTATGTATATACATGTGTATGTGGATGGGTTGGGCCATTCTTTCGTCTGTTTCCGTGCGCTACCTCGCTAACGTTGGAGACAGCGACGAAGTATAATGATAAATAAAAATAGCTAAAAATATGATCAGAATTAATTTGAAAATGTATATTTTCTTCAATACAGACCCTTTAGACAGTCCTGCCATAGTTGTGCAGCCTTACCCAAAGTATCATATGAATCATATGATATTGTATTGTTTTGGGATAAGAATTTAAAGAAAAAATTTAGGGTTATTAGAAAACTCCACCTGCCTCATGTTGCTTAAGACCTTAGAAAAAATATCAAAAGTATCATCAGAAACTAGCTGAGGAGACTAAAGCTCAGTTTGTCTCATCCTGTCAGTATGAAGGGTGCCATTGTGGGGGCCCGGTCATTGCCTGCAAGTTGAACCAAAGGTGTGGAGGTTAGTTGTGAATGGTTTGTAAATGTTTCTATTATAATTTGTGATGTTCTTGTTTGCAATGATTGTACTATGATAAAAATGGATGTTATAAACAAGGAAAAGTAAAAATGTTTCAGAAACTGTCAGCAGCAATAGAGAATGATCATTCTAATGAGCAGCCACTCACTAGCAACATCATTTGATAGCAAGTGGTAACGATGTCCACCAGGGCATTTCCAGTATATAGCAGAGAATGCAAAGGGAATGACTTGTGGAGTAGTAGAGTAGGTGAAATGTAATACTTTTGGGTGGTTTGGGCTTGTGGAAAGAATGCAAAACTGGGATTTTACAAGGAGAATGTACAATAGTACAATTAAAGAGGTTGATGTGAGATGAACACCACCTGTGACGTGGGGAAATTGTATGGAAGAATACTGAAGGGAGAAAATGGTGGAAGAATGCTTGGAATTATGTACGAGAGGGAGGCATGTAAATGACAGGGATAAGTGGAGAGACTTTTGCCGTGGCCACCCCATTGATAGAAGTTCCCAAAGGAAATAGGCATCAGAGCTATAGATAGATAAATAGGATAATGTTATGTCTGTGTAATTGATAAATGATTATGTATATATTATAGTTTTTCCTATAACCTCCTCAAGACCCCTATGTGAAGGTCATTTCATATGCAGATAACCTCACAATCACATTACTAGTGAAGCAGCAACAGACATGCAACTTTACATCATACTGTTAAACAGTGGCTCACCCAGAACAGAAATTTCGCAACTCCACAAAAGTCTTTATCACTCTTCTTATCCCAGACAGACATAAATTCAACCTGCAGCCTTTGCTTACCTCGAATTTTCAGTTACTCCCACTTGACAACATACCAACTATTCTGGTCATCACACATAGTGGGCAATGACATTCGCTCCCTTCACCACAAATCTCAACGCAAAAGTAGCAAGCAAACCAAATGCCATCAAAACACTAAGTGGTACCAAATTTGGACAAGAAAATGAATCCTAGAATATCCAGTACAAACAATTTTTTCACTCCACTCTAAACTTCTTATAAGTTTGGTAATGTGCCTAATGAAAAATAGATATAACACCAGCACCCAGATGGACTCTGAACAATCACTGGCTGGATAGCAAAAACTCAATTCCTACAGAGTGAAACAAAGTCCTCCTAATGCAATCTTATGTCAATATGCTAAGTACTCAGTTCTGTGCAAACCTTCCTATCTAAGCCATTTCATGACTAACCACCAGCTTCCAAGTCAAAATAAAGATTTTATCCCTGCTTCATATTTCAACAATCTATACTCATCGATCCTCCCACCTCCAACAAACACAGCATTAACAGATGTATATGTAACAAAATGATCCGATAAGAACTTTTTATCTCTCCCTCATCTTTAGCTCCATATTCATGCATACAAGGTTAAGTACATAAATGCAGACCAAAGGCCCTCATCCCCATCCTTAGAAGCTGGGATGAATGCTAGTTGTCAGGGGTTGACTTGTTTTACAGATATCTCTGTTAAAAGATAGGAGCAGTTATGTGTTGTAGATAGGTTGCCATGGTTGAATTGTCAGAGTATTGGAAAGTACATAAGGTTAAAGAATGAAGGTGTGAGATGGATTTGTGGTTTAATGTGCTATTTAGAAAGGTGTATGAAACTCCCAGAGGACAGTAGCACTGTGAAAGATTTATGGCTTGGTTAGTTGGTGAAAAAGTCTTTGGTAATAATATAGTTGAAGGTACAAACTGTGAAAGAGATCGACAGATGTTGAATTATAAGTTGAGAATTGGAGAGTAAAGACATTTTAGAATAGGTTACCAGTTGAGTGCAGTGGAAGAATATTGTGTACAGAAATATGGAAAAGCGAACAGTAATGTTAATCTTGCTTTATGAAATCACATAGCATGCTGTGTGAATTATTAAAAAGTTTATTAGTAGTCTTGAAGCCTGTCCTTCACTTAAGTATAGTAGACACTTCAGGATATATCTGAGTAAACTGAGAAGCAGTACATATGTATGCACTGATATAACATGTGTAAATTGGAACAAATTTGAGAATGACATGGAGATAGACTTGTCAGCAGGTTTTTTTTTTCTTTTTTCCTCCAAGGTTTTCTTTTCCAGTATTTCAGATTCCTTGTGTTTCTCTTGGAATGTTTCAGTACCCATGCAAATGTTTGTCTGTTGGTTAACGTACCATAGTGAGCATTCATATTTGATTGAGTATCCCTCTGATACTCGATGGAAGTGTATGATTGTAGATAGGTAACAGAATTTGAGACCTCCATCACATGTATGGACTGCATCTCTGGTTTTGGGAGCTGTGTCACTAGCTTGCTGTCAAGCTCAAAAGATAGGGTTTTAATCATGAGATGATTAGTTTTAAGCCTACACAGGAACTAACTGAGGATGAATTTGTTTACATTATTTTCATTGTTAGAAATTACCACCTTATAGTTATTAACTGTGATGGTCATGATAATGAGTTGTATTGAAGATTTTCCTTTACTTTTATATTTGAGTGAGCTTGGACAGGTAACCTTGGAGCCACTTTTTTGTTGGCTTTGCTTAGGCATAGAAGTGAGTCTCGGCCCAGAAACCAATTTCTGTATTTCATGTTGAACTACTTTATGACCCTATGACCTCTTGTTTTGATAGGCATGTTTCTCCATATTTCGTTAGTTGTTCAGACACAGAAAAAGCTCTTTATTCTTTAGAACTTTTCATGTATTGTTCTGATATGTGAAAAACTTCATTAATGGTTTCTGTTTTTTGGTTCATACACTTCAGTTACATAAAGAGATATCGTACGTCATGGCTATTAGTAAGAGTTACCCAGTTATAAATCTTTTTATAATTCAGTAAGAGGAACTTGAAATGTAACAGTGTAAGAGTTTAATGTTGTTTACTTTGAAATATTGCCATTTGGTGTTTCACTTCAATGTATACCTGGCGGAAACCATCAGGTCTGTATATGAAGTGTCGCGTAGTTGTGGAAATGAAGTTTTCTTTCATTTATTTGGCTACATGCTTTTTTATTATAGCATATTACATTGATGCTAGTCTTGAAGTATTTCTTACTTTGTTCTTATCATTGCAGTATGTTTCTTGCATTTTGAAAGACTTGTTATGAATTTGTTATCTGCATCATATATATTGTTTCTCCTCATCAGAGCCGAGTGATGGCTGCAAAGTAATTTCCAGACATTTTATTTGCTAACCATCTCTACACCCTCAGGTGTTGAAGACCAGACGACAGTGCTCAAAACATCCATTGAAATTTTTTTTATTTTTGTATAGTTATCTCTAGATTTTTTTTTTTTTTTTTTTTTTTTGCCTGAACCTGTAAGTCAAAATGCATGAAAAGAATATGGTATGTCTGCAGTTATGTATGAGAGCAGCAAGTAGAAGAGAGTAGGCATTGAAAGAGTAGGTAGATAAAGTACGAGGACATCAAGCAACAGAAGGCAGAGACATTGTGTCACAGCTATGTTTGAAGGATCGGGTGGTCTAAGTGGTGGTTCTTCTATGTTAATGTTGTCATAAAAGACAAAGATTAGAGGTGAAAGAGAATTGCAAAAGAGTTTTTAAGATATATGTAGAAATGTGTAAAGGATCAAATGGAGTTTAGGTGTATGTAGTAGGCCTTTAGTTGTGGATCTATTGTAAAATAATGCAGGGAAAAGAATTTTATGGGCATGTGAAGTTAACTGTTTTACTGTACAGTCAGTTTTGCTTGTGATATGAGAGTCACACTATTCCACATCCTGTAATATTCCAATTTGGAAACTAGTGAAGAGCATTATGGTATGTGCAGATTCTGTATAATTGTACATTAGCTGCACATGCTGGTGAACTGAGAGTATCATTATGTATGGCGATGCCTTTTGTTATCCAGAAGAACAGGAAGTGTCCCTCTGACAAGCAGCATCAAAGAGGACCAGAAAGTTCACTTGCTGGAGAATAGCTGTCTTAGATTAACAAGTCACTGAGAATATGTATATGTGTGAAAAACTCCTGCACTTCTAGTATTTCATCAATAATATGTATGTATGGAAAACTCCTACACTTCTGGCAAGTCATTTAGAATATGTATGTATGGAAATCTGAGACAGAAGTGCAGTACTGTAGCACTCAGAATAAAAAATCTTAGGTTCAGTTTCAAAAGAAATCATAGGTATATGATAATTAGTTTAAAGATTTTGCTTTTATCAAAACTTTCGCATTTGTTGTGGAAAAGGTTCATACTTGACTTGAAGAGCTGTACAGGTTTAATTAGACTGTAATCTAAAACAATAGTCATGAGATGTTATTTTTTAGACAGCATTTTTGAAAGATTAATGGATATCGCAGATCTGTTAGGTTTCTTTTCCCATTTCTTTCTTTTGCTTTTTAGGTACTATGAATATTTGATTTTAATTTCATGAACACGTATATATATGCACTTTGCCTCCCTTGATATAGTAAACCACACAGTTGACTCCATGAATCAAGAGAGAGAAGAAAATAGTATATTTATTGCCTCTTTTACTGATTTAGTACTGTGAGGAGAAACATTTTTTTTTCAGAGTCCTTTGAAAAGGAGGTAGTGAGAGGAAAGATTTATTTTGGAATTTAGATTATTTTATGTGTGATAGTAAACAGAACTTTTTGTTAAGTACCTACATTCTGAACAGTGAAGAGGTTAAAGGTTCTAGGTGTGCTGAAAAACATGTGGAAAGAGAAAACGTTATCTGGGAAGGCATAGATGGGTATGTTTGAAGGTTTAGTAGTCCCAACAGTATTACATGGGTGCAAGGCAAAAGCTGTAGATAAGGCTGTGTGGAGAAGGGTGGATGAGTTAGAAATGAAGTATCAAAGGACAGTATGTGGTGTGAGATGGTTTGATTGAGTAATGAATGGGTAAGAGAGATGAGTGATAAAAGATTGGAGTTGAGAATGCTGAAGAGGTTGTGCAGAAATAATGTGAGTGCATAGAGAGAATGAGTGAAGAAAGGTTGACAGAAGATGTTTGTGTCAGAAGTGGAAAAAACAAGGAGAATGAGGAGAACAAATTAGAAATGGAAGGATGGAGTGGCAAAAGGTTTGGAGTGATTGGGGTGTGAACATATGGGAGGGTGAAAGGCATGCATAGATAAAGTGAATTGGAATGATATGGTATGCTGTGGTCACCGTGCTGTCAGTGGACTGCATCATGGCATGTAAAGCATTTTGGGTGAATCATGGAAAGGTTTGTGGGGCCTGGATGTGGATAGGGATCTATTGTTTCGGTGCATTACATATGGCAGTTAGAGAATGGATGTGAGTGGATGTTGCCTTTCTTTGTCTGTTCTTGGCACTGCCTTGCTAATATGTGAAACGGCAATCAAGTATGAAAAAACCTTGCATTTTGCATAAAGATTTTTTGGACTTACTGATTGACAAAACTACATTTTAGTACACCATTTAAAGTTTGAGAATTGGTAGTTTTACAGTGAAAGGTCGAAATGTATGAAGTGCACACACACTGCACTGTATATCATAAAATCATACATTTCATGAATTGATTGTCGCAAACAACATTCATACAGATGCTGTTTATGGGTCTTTTTGTTTTCACATTGTCATTTTAGTTTTGTTCACTCCTTGGCATCAGCATTTACTGCAATCTTTTTCTCTTAGTTTTGCATCGGTAAAATCCCTGCCAGCCCAGTTAACATGTGCTCAGCTTGAGGCTGAAATTAAAGGCAAGACAGTCAGCCCAGACTCACCTGGAACAACAAGCTCATCTGGTCATCAGAGGTAATTGCATGATTTTTGTCAGGATATTTTTGTATCTGTAGACGTTTTATACTGTACATAATTCCTCATCCTCAGAGCATGGTGGTACTTTGTGCTGACTACATCATGACGAGTGTATGCCTGTGTGTTCTTTTGTTGGGACCAACAAGCATCTTACTGAACATTTCTTAACAGATTTTGTGAGTTGTTTCGTCTGAAGTTAGTATAGCCATGGTCATCAGTTTCTGTTGGAAATAAAAGTAACTCACAAGTGAGGAAACCTAGGCACATAAAGGGAAGTGATAATGGAGAATAGAAGATTAAAGGAATTACAGATGGCAAAGTAAAATTTGTAACATTGTTATGAGGTTTTAGAATGTATGGGATGATTTTAGACAGAGTGGATTGATAAGGGCTGGAAGTATATAATTCTAGTATTTCAGGATATTACTTTCTGGTTATGTGGTGTGGAGGCATTTTATGTGTGGGGGTTGAGGTATGAATTTTGGTGTTAACTGTATGTAACAAGTTAATGTGGTATAGAGAGCTTGATTGAGAACTGCAGGAATAGTGAGGAAACCTTACTTTATTTTAGCACTTAAGCATTGATTAAGGACATCGATAACTGGAGTGAGAGGCGATATGCACTAGATCTATCCTATATAAGTTGGAATGAAATTAGAAATAATTGAATAGGATTTTTAAAAATATTTTTTTTGCTGTTTCCCATGTTAGTTAGGTAGCATCAGAAACAAAGAAAGACCACATTCACTCATTCATTCTCATGTCGTCATGTGCATTATTTTTCTCACTGGAGTTGTATCATTTGCTTGAGGTGTGCTTGAATGTTATAGAATTTAGTTTACATGAATATGTTCATAAGGACAGCACATATGTATCAAAGTAATTATAGACAAAATGGTAAAACAGTGTTTCTCTAATTATATTGTGTAGGCATCACTGTGACTCGAGACCGTACTGATAGTATTGAGGGCCTTAACCCTTTCTCAGGCACGATTCTTTGCCCATATGAAATTGTAGAATGTTACATTCTTAGAAATTAAAAGTAATGATTTAAGACTGTTTTTATGTGTACATATTTGGTGAGTATTTTGAAGGTTTGTTGAATGTGTTTGATGATAGAGTGGCAGATATAGGGTGTTTTGGTCGAGGTGGTGTGCAAAGTGAGAGGGTTAGGGAAAATGATTTGGTAAACAGAGAAGACGTAGTGAAAGCTTTGCGGAAGATGAAAGCCAGCAAGGCAGCAGGTTTGGATGGTATTGCAGTGGAATTTATAAAAAAAGGGGGTGACTGTATTGTTGACTGGTTGGTAAGGTTATTTAATGTATGTATGACTCATGGTGAGGTGCCTGAGGATTGGTGGAATGCGTGCATAGTGCCATTGTACAAAGGCAAAGGGGATAAGAGTGAGTGCTCAAATTACAGAGGTATAAGTTTGTTGAGTATTCCTGGTAAATTATATGGGAGGGTATTGATTGAGAGGGTGAAGGCATGTACAGAGCATCAGATTGGGGAAGAGCAGTGTGGTTTCAGAAGTGGTAGAGGATGTGTGGATCAGGTGTTTGCTTTGAAGAATGTATGTGAGAAATACTTAGAAAAGCAAATGGATTTGTATGTAGCATTTATGGATCTGGAGAAGGCATATGATAGAGTTGATAGAGATGCTCTGTGGAAGGTATTAAGAATATATGGTGTAGGAGGAAAGTTGTTAGAAGCAGTGAAAAGTTTTTATCGAGGCTGTAAGGCATGTGTACGTGTAGGAAGAGAGGAAAGTGATTGGTTCTCAGTGAATGTAGGTTTGCGGCAGGGGTGTGTGATGTCTCCATGGTTGTTTGATTTGTTTATGGATGGGGTTGTTAGGGAGGTAAATGCAAGAGTTTTGGAAAGAGGGGCAAGTATGAAGTCTGTTAGGGATGAGAGAGCTTGGGAAGTGAGTCAGTTGTTGTTCGCTGATGATACAGCGCTGGTGGCTGATTCATGTGAGAAACTGCAGAAGCTGGTGACTGAGTTTGGAAAAGTGTGTGGAAGAAGAAAGTTAAGAGTAAATGTGAATAAGAGCAAGGTTATTAGGTACAGTAGGGTTGAGGGTCAAGTCAATTGGGAGGTGAGTTTGAATGGAGAAAAACTGGAGGAAGTGAAGTGTTTTAGATATCTGGGAGTGGATCTGTCAGCGGATGGAACCATGTAAGCGGAAGTGGATCATAGGGTGGGGGAGGGGGCGAAAATCCTGGGGGCCTTGAAGAATGTGTGGAAGTCGAGAACATTATCTCGGAAAGCAAAAATGGGTATGTTTGAAGGAATAGTGGTTCCAACAATGTTGTATGGTTGCGAGGCGTGGGCTATGGATAGAGTTGTGCGCAGGAGGATGGATGTGCTGGAAATGAGATGTTTGAGGACAATGTGTGGTGTGAGGTGGTTTGATCGAGTGAGTAACGTAAGGGTAAGAGAGATGTGTGGAAATAAAAAGAGCGTGGTTGAGAGAGCAGAAGAGGGTGTTTTGAAGTGGTTTGGGCACATGGAGAGGATGAGTGAGGAAAGATTGACCAAGAGGATATATGTGTCGGAGGTGGAGGGAACGAGGAGAAGAGGGAGACCAAATTGGAGGTGGAAAGATGGAGTGAAAAAGATTTTGTGTGATCGGGGCCTGAACATGCAGGAGGGGGAAAGGAGGGCAAGGAATAGAGTGAATTGGAGCGATGTGGTATACCGGGGTTGACGTGCTGTCAGTGGATTGAAGCAGGGCATGTGAAGTGTCTGGGGTAAACCATGGAAAGCTGTGTAGGTATGTATATTTGCGTGTGTGGACGTATGTATATACATGTGTATGGGGGGGGGGTTGGGCCATTTCTTTCGTCTGTTTCCTTGCGCTACCTCGCAAACGCGGGAGACAGCGACAAAGTATAATAAATAATAAAATATTTGGTGAACATTTTCATATAAAGAGATGCAGCTTCTCCTGTGCCATTGGTGAACATTTTCATATAAAGAGATGCAGCTTCTCCTGTGCCATCTTTTATTTCTCATCTTTACTGTATTTGCTTCTATGTAGCTCAGCACAAGGGTTTTAACAGTGATTTAGTGCTCATTTTCACTGTATTTGCTACTTCATAGGCCTTCACAAGGGTAGGGGAGAAAGAATTCTACCTCTGTATTCCCTGCATGTCATAGAAGGTGACAAAAGGGGGCAGAAGAAGGGGACTGGAAACCCTCCTCTTGTATTTAATTTCTAAAAGGAAACAGGAGCCAGGCAGGGAGTGCTCATCTTCCAAGAAGGGTCAGACTGGGGTGTCTGATTGTGTGTGGATGTAATCAAGATGAGAAGAAAGGAGAGGTAGATAGTACGTTTGAGGAAAGAAACCTGAATGTTCTGGCTCTGAGTGAAACAGAGTTCAAGGGCAAAGGAGAAGAATGGTTTGGGAATGTCTAGGGAGTAAAGTTAGGAAATGGTATGAGGGCAAGAGCTAAGGTAGGAGGTGGGAGTGTGTGATAGAGTGTAAGGAAGTAAATTTAGATTGATGTGGCTAAAACTGAAAGTGGATGGCAAGAGATGGGTGATTATTGTTGCTTATGCACCTTACCATGAGAAAGATCATGAAAGGCAAGTGTTTTGGGAGCAGCTTAGTGAGTGTCAGCTGTTTTGATGTATGAGACCAGATATAGGTAATGGGTAATTTAGATGTGAGGGTAAGTGATATGGCAGTTTAGGGTATAATTGGAGTGCTGGAGTCTTCTGTGTTTTGAATGGAAATTGTGAGAAGCTAATGGAGTTGTGTGCTGAAAAAAGGACTGGTGATTGGGAATATTTGGATTGAAAAGAGAGATATACAGAAGTATACATTATGTGAGTAAGAGAGATGGTCAGTGGGCATTATTAGATTTCATATTAATTGATAGGCATGTAAGAGAAAGACTTTTGGATGTTAATGTGTTGAGAGGGGCAGCTGATGGGATGTCTGATCACTGTCTTGTAGAGGCGAGGGTGATGATTTGTAGAGGTTTTTGAAAAAGAGGAGACAATGTCAGGAAAAAGAGAGTGGTGAAAGTGAGCTTGGAGAGGAGACATGTGGAGAAATTGATTGTAAAATGGCAGAAGGTGAAAGCAAATGAAGTCAGGGGAGTTAGTGAGGAATGGAATGACATGCAAGAGATGCATGTGGCAGGGGGGAGGCTGGGTGTGTGCATGTATGTAATGATGTTTTTTGCTGGTTTAGGAAGAGAATAGGCTGTTGTATATTCATGCGTGCTTTGAGTGTCTATGGGAACCACAGCATTACAGTTAAGGTCTTTCATAACAAGCTTCCCAGGACTGCTTTACCTTGTGCAGTACTTATGTTAATGGTTTCTTTTATTCAACCTTATGATGTTATCTAAATGCTCCTCTAGTGCTTTCGCTGTGTCTTCGTTCTATTCCCTTTAGACCAGAGTGGTGGATTTGTATGTTTTTCTTTTCCAGCCATTTTGAGTATGTTGAATTTGGTTGCCTCCATCTGCATTATGTGGGTGTGTAATGTCATTGCTCTAGCACTCCTTAACATGAGTATTTCAGAATTGTCACAGCACAACACTGATTGAGTACTCGACATTACTCCAGTGCAGTAACACATTTTGAACAGCATTTGGGTGATTTAACTCTTTTCAGGTTGTATTTTAGATTTAAGATACAAAGAGTTGATTTGACTGAATGCATAATTTTAGATTTTGTAACAATATGAAAAGTCAATCATGCCTTATCAACTTTTTATGTAATGTGTTTTCTTATGATTATTGTGATTATGATTCTTATTTGTACTTTCAGTAATCTCCAATCCATACGATCAAGAAACTATAATTCTGTGAATTGCAAATTAGAACCAACAAGCAGATGTGCTCCTGAAGTGAAAAAAGCAGCTAGTATTGACCAGTCGCAACTCAATGGCCCCATGACTTCAGGGTAAGTGAGATAGATATGACTTCATGGATTTATTTCAATACTCTTTTCTTTTTTTATTCTTGCATATCTTGTATTATTATTATTATTATTTTTCATTTATTATACTTAATCACTGTCTCTCGTGTCACTGAGGTAGCACAAGGAAACAGACGAGGAATGGCCCAACCAACCCACATACACATGTATGTACATAAACGCACATATACGTGCATATTCATTTCAACATATACTTACATATACATGCACAGACTTATACATATATTCACACGTACATATTCATACTTGCTGCCTTCATCCAATCCCGTCACCACCCCTCCACTCAGGAAATTGGCCCCACACACACACACACACACACAGCGAGGTAGCGCCAGGAAAAGACAAAAAAGGCCACATTCGCTCACACTCAATCTCTAGCTTTCATGTGTAATGCACTGAAACCACAGCTCCCTTTCCACATCCAGGCTCTGCAGACCTTTTTCCTTTGTGGTTTGAACACTCGCCTTTATCCCTCATGCTTTTACACGGTGGCTTTTTTTTCCCTTTTTTTTGACACAGTGGCACTATACATGCATTTCATTTTACCAATCCTGCCATGATCCATACATATTTTGAAAGTCCTCTCTAACCAGTCAGCGATACGGTCACTCCCTTTTTCAAGAAATCTGCAATTCGATACACTCCAGCCACTGTGCCACATTTCATCATATGGAAGGCTTTCACCATCTCTTCTTTCTTCGCCAAACCACTCTTCATGACTCTCTCGCTTTGCTTACCACCCTTACCCAAAAACACTACACCTGCTACCTTATCATCAAACTCATTCATCAATCCTTCAATGAAATACTACTCCAGCTCCTTTTCACTTCATCTTTACCAGTTGCCACATTCTTTTTTTTCTTTTTCTTAAGTTAGCTGAGATGGCACAGGCAACTGAGGTCCTAATCAAAGCCATCTCCTTTACACTTAGCATACACCCTAACCTGAGCCAGGTACCCATTTTATCGACCAACCCCTAGAGGTGGATGAACAGCTGGATTGAGTGTGGACCAACTGCCTCAACCTGGATTCGAACCTATGTGCTTGATCCTATGTGGCTGATTAATGCTTCACAGTCAGGAACGCTGACTGCGAGACATGACATATTTTAAGTAAGGACATGCACGTAGGATGTGATAAATGTTGATCATGTGAGGAATAACAGTATCTGAGGTAGGCATTTTAGTAAGCAAAGTATGATTGAGAGGGTTGACCAGGGCATAGAGGTGAATGGTCCAGGCATATAGAATGAACGAATGATGAAAGACTGATTAGATGGGCTAAGGAGGATGGTGAAGGTAGGAAGGAGATTGAATGATGGATTGGAGGCAGGTTTTACGTATAGGAGCATAAGTATTGGGATGATGAGAGGCATGCATTAAATGAAATGAATTAGGATTACTGTTATATATAGGGGGTGATGTACTGTGAGTGGGCTATTCAGGGTGTATGATTTGGTCGAGATATGCCATGAAGTAGTCTGATGTTTGGCTGTGGATTTTTGCCTTTGGTTTTGGTATATTCTTCATGACAGTCAGAGACTGGATGGGTGCAAATAAGGCCATCACTGTATATGTTTTTTATTGCTGCTACTTCGCTTGAATGGGAATGGTGATTTGAAATAAAGATATGATTTGACAAATTTGCCCTTTAAATTGTTTATACTAATACTGTGGTTAATGAAACATAGCAGTTGTAAAGGCATTTGTCTCAGCATGTATTTTGAAGCTTCTCTGAATTGTCAAATTGTGCTGTATTTTGTATTCTGTTGTTTTTGAAAACATGAGTGTACTGCTTTTTCTCACCAGGTTTCACATATCTGATTGTGATTTTTATTTATATGTTGGATGATAATTTTCTAATCTACACCTACTTGCAGAGTGAATGCTGCAGAAATAGCTGAGTTGCGGAACTTGATGATGACTTGTGTCAACTTAAACAGAGAGCAAAACAAAGAAGCAATGTCACAGACTCGCACACTTATTAGCAAACTCGACAAAGCAATTCAGCAGGTTAACCAGCTTGCCAAACAGTAAGCTGCAATTGAACAGAGCTTTTTATCATACTTTGACATTCATCATGGAGAACACCTTTTCCAAAAAAATTCAGTCTCTGATTGATTATATGTGTATTGTATTTTTAAGTTTCAATATCATAGGTAAATTAAATGTTTTCTTTCCAAATTTAGGGTTGAAGAAGTTAAGTCGGCACAGTCACAGGTCCAGATGGAACTTCCTCGTGTTGTGGCTGCATCACTCAGGCCTGTAGTTGAAGCCACGCTGAGAAATGAATTACATACTATAGTATTACCCGGTAAGTTTCTGTACTTCAGTACAGCCTGTATTAAAGGAATTGCAAGTTTGGTTTGATGTCATAAATTGAAAGATGCAGTGTTGCTATAATGACTCTAATTGCTAGCCAGGAAATTTTGGCTGTTAGCATTCATTCAGGCCCAGTTAGATTGAAATTGGAGGAAATTTTTTTTTTATATTATTTATGATAGTTACTAATATTCCACCATCTTATTCAGCATTTATGGGGCGTTACTGTACTTCTCACCAGTTGGTGGTATTGGTTACTCTTAACCCATCAGAGTATGTCCAAATTATTCATTCATTCAGGCATTTGTTGTTTGAGATTAGTCGTTTCTTATGCAGTATTTCGGTAACTTATCATTAAGAATCTTCGTGTTACTAGACTCTGCATGATCAAGATTATACCATGTGTGGGAGTTACTAGACTCTACTTGATCAAGATTATACCATGAGTGAAAAGTTTGCCAAATTAAGATACACCAGAGGTGTAAAGCCTGCCTGATCAAGAGTATACCACGAGTGAATAGTTGTCTTTTGTGAAAATGTTGTCAGGAGTATAGTCCTGTCAAAGAACGTCTCACTACAAAGGAGATGAATATCCCTGCTGCTGGAAGTAATACACCCTTGGACTGCAGGAAGGTCAGGAAAGAGATCATAGGTAATAACAGGACCCTCTCCTAGAAATAGGTCTTGGGGGTAATTATGAATAGATATGAAGAATTTCAGAAGCTTTGCTGATGAGCAAGTACCAGTGCATCAGCAGCATGAGTGAAAAGTTTACAGACTATTTGTTCAGTCTGATAACTTCACTCAGTGCTTCATTGGATTAGCCCTGTATCGATGAAATGATGCTCATCCTTAATGCAGTTTTTTAGCCATGGAATTGATTGTTAAGTTTTCGATGACTTCCTACAGTTGTTTATGCCTCTTCTGCACGAAGCAGGATGTGGAATAGGATTAGTTTTGGTAAACATGGCTGCTTTGGAACATTACTGAAGGAGGGTGCTCATTATTCTTTGGTGTCTTTTATAGAGATGAAACCTTTATGACTGCTTCTTGCAGGTTTATTACATTTTGATAGCACATGGAAATTGATAACTTGAATGCTTGCTATTCATAATTCGTTATCTGTCTTATGGTGGTTTCCTTTGAATTCCTTATATTATGTTAATGTTCACACTTTTGCTAACCACATGTTACCAGACTCTCCTGCATGAGGTTACACTGCAATGGAAATTTATCTAAAATGAGGTTATATGATTGTTATTTGGAAAAAGGAGTACAATCTTGTTGATAAACTTTTCACTCCAAATGAGTCCACCATTTCCCTTCTGATTATAGCACATCCTTGAAGCTGCTGAAATTGTTGGGTAACCTCACTGGCAGATTGGCAGAGACTCATGCCTGTGTAAAAACGTAGTAACCCACTATGCATTGATTTTACTATAGTTTTTGTTGGCAACACATGAGTATTTTAGTATCTTGATGAAGGTATCATGTGGCAAATTTATAGATTTCTTTTTCGGAGTAAAGCATAGCTACCATCCCTTCAAGACCTCAGGGCATTAAGTTTGGTCAATACCTGAAATTTTTTTTTAAGCAAGCATAGTATGATTTCAGAATTTTAAGTTCAGGATGTACATAAATCTTTTTTAGTGCTCCTTATGTATATCATATATACAGTTGTTGGGATAAGAATTGTTTATGTTAGGTAAAGTAGGTCGTATATTACTGGGAGGTATATTATTGTTAGTACCTGCCTGGGTATCAGAAGAGATCATGGTGTGGCTGTGTAGTGAGCCAGTGCTTCAATGGTTGTCATGTTACACTTCTTTGGCCTAGGTAGCTGTTGTTTCTTTCTGCTTCATCCACACGTGGACTTATGGCATTCTATTTACAAATGTACATTCTCTCCTTGTCACACATAACACTTGGCATCTCTTAACTCACACAGCTCGTTCTTCATGTGGTGAGTGCTGTGTATTAGCCATGCCTTTTGGTAAAATGGTAGGAGTAATAGATAGAAGTAGTGGGTGGGGACATGAGCTAGATGTGGTTGATAGGTACATTAGGTAGGAGCATTAAGCAGAAGTAGTAGGTTGAAACATTAGGTAGACACAGTAGATAGGAGCTTCAGTCAACACTGCGCTAGAGTTGCCCTCTGCCTGTGCTCTTTCCTATTTTTTCTTGTGCAAGTTCTTTAGAGTGCTAACCCTGTTTTGTGTGGACAGTGTGTGGCCCAAATTCCACACCCCATTGAGTCTTAAAGGAGTTTGCCTCTGAGATAGCTTTGATCCTTCCTCGCCTATTTTGTCTGTCTAAAACCCAAACCTTTCCATCTTAGAAGTGTGCTTTAATGTATTCCATCCTTATCCTTTTTGGCATGCGCTTTTTTTTTGTTTTTCTTTCCCGTGTGCATTTTTTTTTGTGTAGGTGCTCAATAAATATGAAAACCATAATTTTTTCAGATGAATTAAGACTTCTGTAGTTGGGAAAATAACATTATTTACTGGAATGGCTAATCATTCCTAAGTACGGGCAGCAGGGGCGATGTGGTTTATGCTATGTTTGAGGAGTCCCAAGATGCAGCATGTGACCATCCACTTTTGGTCACTAGTGGATTACAGAAAACTTCTGGCAGCACCAGTGACTCATTCTCTCTTTGGACTGCCTTCTGTGGTCAGCCGATAGAACCTACTACACAGAAAGAATTCAACTAGTAATGAGAAATTATGTGTGTAGATTGGTGCCAGTAGTACCCTGCTATGTTAGGTCCCAAATAATGCTCATAGCATTGATAAGGTAAAGAAAGGAGAGTAGTCCAACCCCACCAACTATTGCTTCACTGCTCTGACTTCTGCTGTCTTTTGTCTTTGAAGCTCTTCATCATTCCTGTTTGCTCAAACACTTGGAATCCCATTTCCTGCTTTTTGATGACTGTTATGGCTTTTGTAATGCAAAGTCTACTGGTGATCTACTTGGATCCTCTTCTCCTAGGGATTGTGGTGACTTGTCCTTCACACCTCCAAAGCATTTGACAGGATTTGGCAAAAGTCTTTTCTTTCTGAACATCTTTTGTTTTTTTCAACCTTTTTTTCTTGCCTTTCCATATATTACTTTTCTTTAAAGCTTTGGGTGGGATGACTCTCCCATTTGCTTGTGATTCAGGGTTGGCAATGCTGCCTTTAACTTTTTCTGTTCCTCTGTCAGGAATATGAAGTACTCGAGTAGTACTCTCAAGCATATGCAGTGAGACGTATATCACTTTTAGAAGTGTTTTTGGCTTAAATAATCATGATTATTGAAGGTTTCCATCTGCAATATCTTTTTATCTTATGAGTGTCTCATCTTCAAAAACCATAATGTAATGTGAGTATGCAGACTTTGTATTGGCCTCCTTAACATCCCCATATTGATTATGAACTGGCCTTGACATATCCATATTGACTGAACAGTATATGAACAATGTTTAGGCTGTAGCACCTGCTAACAATGCATGGGATACCACTAACATCGTTAGTGCTGTGTATATCACCTTGAGGCAGAGGTGACTGATTCAGGAATTGAAATTTTATGCACAAAGTGGAGAAGTGAATGCAAAATTTCTCATTGTCTGCATATGCGTCATGGAGCACATAGAGGATTAAGATTTGGCCTGCATCTTTAGTTTTTTAATGTGAAAAGCTTATGTACATAGTAATAAAATGTTTATACATTGTAATACTCTAGTAAATAGGACTGTGTACTGAGATTGTTATCTATGTACTAAGATTATCTTCATTTTGGTTATACATTGTTGAAAGTATTAGTAATGCTTTCATCAAATACTGTGTCAAAATGTTTGATGATAATTAATCATGTTCCAACAGGAGTCATGAAGAGCCTGGAGCCCGTAGAGTCACGTGTATCCCAAGAGATTCATGGGCTGCTGAAGACCACAGAAGGTCAAGTTATAGATGCTGTAAACAAAGTTATTCATTCAAGAGTGAGTATCAGGTTTAACAGAAGAAGGATCCATGATGGGAGTGTTCATCATCCTCATAGTCTCAGGCTGGGGTGTCTGAATGTGTTTTGATGTAACCTAGATGAGAAGAAAGGAGAGATAGGTAGTATGAGGAAAGAAACCTGAATATTCTGGCTCTGAGTAAAACAAAGCTCAAGGGTAAAGGGGAGGAATGGTTTGGAAAAGTCTTAGGAGCAAAGTCAGGGGTTGGTGTGATAGGACAAGAGCTGAGGAAGGAGTAACACTACTGCTGAAGCAGGATTTTTGGGTGTATGTGAAAATGTTTAAGGAGTGAACTCTAGATTGATTTGGGTACAAATGAAAGTGTAAGGTGAAGATGAATGATTATTAATGCTTATGCACTTGGCCATAGGAAAGGTCATGAGAGGCAAGTGTTTTGGGAGTAGTTGAGTGAGCATGTCATCAGTTTTGATGCAAGAGACTGGGTATTAGTGATGGGTGATATGAATGTGAAGTTGTGTAATGTGGCAGTTGAGGGTATGACTGGTGGGCATGGGATATTCAGTAAAGTGATTGTAAATGGTAATCAGCTTGGGGCCTTCTGTGCAGAAAAAGGACTAGTGATTGGAAATATCTGGTTTAAAAGAAGTGACATACACGAGTTTAAGTATCTGAGTAGGAAAGATCATTAGTGGGCATTATTGGATTACACATTAATTGGTAAATGTATGAAAGAGACTTTTGGATGTAAATGTACTTAGATAAGCAGTTTGTAGTATGTCTGGTCATTTCATTATGGAGACAAGGGTGAAGATTTATTGAGGTTTTAGCAAAAGAATAAACATTATGGGTGAGAAGAGTGTAAGTGAGCTTGGAATTGACACTTGTGTGAAGAAATACTTGGAGAGATTGAGTGTAGAAGGGCAAAAGGTGAGAGTAAATCAAGCCAAGGAAATAGATGAGGAAGCATTGATGACATGTGTGAGAGATGCATGTGGCATGTAAAAGGTGGGAGGTGGGCAAATTATAAAAAGTAGTGAGTGGTGCGATGAAGCAGTAAAGTTGCTTGTGAAAGAGAGAAAAGGCGTTTAGATGGTATCCCTGGGGATAGTGGAGAAAGAATACTTCCTACACGTTCCTCAAGTGTCGTAGAAGGCAACTAAAGGGGACGGGAGCGGGGGGGCTGGAAACCCTCCCCACCTTATATTTTAACTTTCTAAAAGGGGAAACAGAAGAAGGAGTCACACGGGGAGTGCTCATCCTCCTCGAAGGCTCAGATTGGGGTGTCTAAATGTGTGTGCATGTAACCAAGATGAGAAAAAAAGAGAGATAGGTAGTATGTTTGAGGAAAGGAACCTGGATGTTTTGGCTCTGAGTGAAACGAAGCTCAAGGGTAAAAGGGAAGAGTGGTTTGGGAATGTCTTAGGAGTAAAGTCAGGGGTTAGTGAGAGGGCAAGAGCAAGGGAAGGAGTAGCACTACTCCTGAAACAGGAGTGGTGGGAGTATGTGGTAGAGTGTAAGAAAGTAAACTCTGGATTGATATGGGTAAAACTGAAAGTTGATGGAGAGTGGGTTATTGGTGCATATGCACCTGGGCATGAGAAGAAAGATAATGAGAGGCAAGTGTTTTGGGAGCAGCTGAGTTAGTGTGTTAGTAGTTTTGATGCACGAGACCAGGTTATAGTGATGGGTGATTTGAATGCAAAGGTGAGTAATGTGGCAGTTGAGGGAACAATTGGTGTACATGGGGTGTTCAGTGTTGTAAATGGAAATAGTGAAGAGCTTGTAGATTTATGTGCTGAAAAAGGACTGGTGATTGGGAATACCTGGTTTAAAAAGAGAGATATATATAAGTATACTTATGTAAGTAGGAGAGATGGCCAGAGAGCGTTATTGGATTACGTGTTAATTGATGGGCGCACGAAAGAGAGACTTTTGGATGTTAATGTGCTGAGAGGTGCAACTGGAGGGATGTCTGATCATTATCTTGTGGAGGCGAAGGTGAAGATTTGTAGAGGTTTTCAGAAAAGAAGAGAGAATGTTAGGGTGAAAAGAGTGGTGAGAGTAAGTGAGCTTGGGAAGGAGACTTGTGTGAGGAAGTACCAGGAGAGACTGAGTTCAGAATGGAAAAAGGTGAGAACAAAGGAGGTAAGGGGAGTAGGGGAGAATGGGATGTATTTAGGGGAGCAGTGATGGCTAGCGCAAAAGATGCTTGTGGCATGAGAAGCGTGGGAGGTGGGCAGATTAGAAAGGGTAGTGAGTGGTGGGATGAAGAAGTAAGATTATTAGTGAAAGAGAAGAGAGAGGCATTTGGACGATTTTTGCAGGGAAAAAATGCAAATGAGTGGGAGATGTATAAAAGAAAGTGGCAGGAGGTCAAGAGAAAGGTGCAAGAGGTGAAAAAGAGGGCAAATGAGAGTTGGGATGAGAGAGTATCATTAGATTTTTGGGAGAATAAAAAGATGTTTTGGAAGGCGGTAAATAACGTTCTTAAGACAAGGGCGCAAATGGGAACTTCAGTGAAGGGGGCTAATGGCGATGTGATAACAAGTAGTGGTGATGTGAGAAGGAGATGGAGTGAGTATTTTGAAGGTTTGTTGAATGTGTTTGATGATAGAGTGGCAGATACAGGGTGTGTTGGTTGAGGTGGTTTTCAAAGTGAGAGGGTTAGGGAAAATGATTTGGTAAACCGAGAAGAGGTAGTAAAAGCTTTGCGGAAGATGAAAACCGGCAAGGCAGCAGGTTTGGATGGTATTGCAGTGGAATTTATTAAAAAAGGGGTGACTGTATTGTTGACTGGTTGGTAAGGTTATTTAGTGTATGTATGTCTCATGGTGAGGTGCTGAGGATTGGCGGAATGCTTGCATAGTGCCATTGTACAAAGGCAAAGGGGATAAAAGTGAGTGCTCAAATTACAGAGGTATAAGTTTGTTGAGTATTCCTGGGAAATTATATGGGAGGATATTGATTGAGAGAGTGAAGGCATGTACAGAGCATGAGATTGGGGAAGAGCAGTGTTGTTTCAGAAGTGGTAGAGGATGTATGGATCAGGTGTTTGCTTTGAAGAATGTATGTGAGACATACTTAGAAAAGGAAATGGATTTGTATGTAGCATTTATGGATCTGGAGAAGGCATATGATAGGGTTGATAGAGATGCTCTGTGGAAAGTATTAAGAATATATGGTGTAGGAGGCAAGTTGTTAGAAGCAGTGAAAAGTTTTTATTTAGGATGTAAGGCATGTGTACGTGTAGGAGAGAGGAATGTGATTGGTTCTCAGTGAATGTAGGTTTGTGGCAGGGGTGTCTGATGTCTCCATGGTTGTTTAATTTGTTTTTGGATGGGGTTGTTAGGGAGGTGAATGCAAGAGTTTTGGAAAGATGGGCAAGTATGCAGTCTGTGGTGGATGAGAGAGCATGGGAAGTGAGTCTGTTGTTGTTCTCTGATGATACAGTGCTGGTGGCTGATTCGTGTGAGAAACTGCAGATGCTGGTGACTGAGCTTTGTAAAGTGTGTGAAAGAAGAAAGCTGAGAGTAAATGTGAATAAGAGCAAGGTTATTAGGTACAGTAGGGTTGAGGGACAAGTCAACTGGGAGGTAATTTTGAATGGAGAAAAACTGGAGGAAGTGAAGTGTTTTAGATATCTGGGAGTGGATTTGGCAGCGGATGGGACCATGGAAGCGGAAGTGAATGATAGGGTGGGGGAGGGGGCGAAAGCTCTGGGAGCGTTGAAGAATGTGTGGAAGTCGAGAACATTATCTCGGAAAGCAAAAATGGGTATGTTTGAGGGAATAGTGGTTCCAACAATGTTATATGGTTGCGAGGCATGGGCTAAGGATAGAGTTGTGTGCAGGAGGGTGGATGTGCTGGAAATGAGATGTTTGAGGACAATATGTGGTGTGAGGTGGTTTGATCGAGTAAGTAATGATAGGGTAAGAGAGATGTGTGGTAATAAAAAGAGTGTGGTTGAGAGAGCAGAAGAGGGTGTTTTGAAATGGTTTGGTCACATAGAGAGAATGAGTGAGGAAAGATTGACCAAGAGGATATATGTGTCAGAGGTGGAGGGAACGAGAAAAAGTGGGAGACCAAATTGGATGTGGAAAGATGGAGTGAAAAAGATTTTGAGTGATCGGGTCCTGAACATGCAGGAGGGTGAAAGGCATACAAGGAATAGAGTAAATTGGAACGATGTGGCATACTGGGGACGATGTGCTGTCAGTTGATTGAACCAGGGCATGTGAAGCATCTGGGATAAACCATGGAAAGTTCTGTGGGGCGTGGACGTGGAAAGGGAGCTGTGATTTCGGTGCATTATTACATGACATCTAGAGACTGAGTGTGAACAAATGGGGCCTTTGTTGTCTTTTCCTAGTGCTACCTTGTGCACATTTGGGGGGAGGGGGTTGTTATTTCATGTGTGGCAGGGTGGCGATGGAAATGAATAAGGGCAGACAGTATGAATTATGTACATGTGTATATATGTATATGTCTGTGTGTGTATATGTATGTATACGTTGAAATGTATAGGTATGTATATTTGCGTGTGGACGTGTATGTATATATATGTGGGTGGGTTGGGCCATTTCTTTCGTCTGTTTCCTTGCGCTACCTCGCTAACGTGGGAGACAGCGACAAAGCAAAATATAAATAGATAAATAAATATAAGATGATTGGGAATACCTGGTTTAAAAAGCGAGATATACATAAGTATACTTATGTAAGTAGGAGAGATGGCCAGAGAGCGTTATTGGATTACGTGTTAATTGACAGGCGTGCGAAAGAGAGACTTTTGGATGTTAATGTGCTGAGAGGTGCAACTGGAGGGATGTCTGATCATTATCTTGTGGAGGCTAAGGTGAAGATTTGTATGGGTTTTCAGAAAAGAAGAGTGAATGTTGGGGTGAAGAGGGTGGTGAGAGTAAGTGAGCTTGAGAAGGAGACCTGTGTGAGGAAGTACCAGGAGAGACTGAGTACAGAATGGAAAAAGGTGAGAACAATGGAAGTAAGGGGAGTGGGGGAGGAATGGGATGTATTTAGGGAATCAGTGATGGATTGCGCAAAAGATGCTTGTGGCATGAGAAGAGTGGGAGGTGGGTTGATTAGAAAGGGTAGTGAGTGGTGGGATGAAGAAGTAAGAGTATTAGTGAAAGAGAAGAGAGAGGCATTTGGACGATTTTTGCAGGGAAAAAATGAAATTGAGTGGGAGATGTATAAAAGAAAGAGACAGGAGGTCAAGAGAAAGGTGCAAGAGGTGAAAAAAAGGGCAAATGAGAGTTGGGGTGAGAGAGTATCATTAAATTTTAGGGAGAATAAAAAGATGTTCTGGAAGGAGGTAAATCAAGTGCGTAAGACAAGGGAGCAAATGGGAACTTCAGTGAAGGGCGCAAATGGGGAGGTGATAACAAGTAGTGGTGATGTGAGGAGGAGATGGAGTGAGTATTTTGAAGGTTTGTTGAATGTGTTTGATGATAGAGTGGCAGATATAGGGTGTTTTGGTCGAGGTGGTGTGCAAAGTGAGAGGGTTAGGGAAAATGATTTGGTAAACATAGAAGAGTTAGTGAAAGCTTTGCGGAAGATGAAAGCCGGCAAGGCAGCAGGTTTGGATGGTATTGCAGTGGAATTTATTAAAAAAGGGGGTGACTGTATCGTTGACTGGTTGGTAAGGTTATTTAATGTATGTATGACTCATGGTGAGGTGCCTGAGGATTGGCGGAATGCTTGCATAGTGCCATTGTACAAAGGCAAAGGGGATAAGAGTGAGTGCTCAAATTACAGAGGTATAAGTTTGTTGAGTATTCCTGGTAAATTATATGGGAGGGTATTGATTGAGAGGGTGAAGGCATGTACAGAGCATCAGATTGGGGAAGAGCAGTATGGTTTCAGAAGTGGTAGAGGATGTGTGGATCAGGTGTTTGCTTTGAAGAATGTATGTGAGAAATACTTAGAAAAGCAAATGGATTTGTATGTAGCATTTATGGATCTGGAGAAGGCATATGATAGAGTTGATAGAGATGCTCTGTGGAAGGTATTAAGAATATATGGTGTGGGAGGAAAGTTGTTAGAAGCAGTGAAAAGTTTTTATCGAGGATGTAAGGCATGTGTACGTGTAGGAAGAGAGGAAAGTGATTGGTTCTCAGTGAATGTAGGTTTGCGGCAGGGGTGTGTGATGTCTCCATGGTTGTTTGATTTGTTTATGGATGGGGTTGTTAGGGAGGTAAATGCAAGAGTTTTGGAAAGAGGGGCAAGTATGAAGTCTGTTGGGGATGAGAGAGCTTGGGAAGTGAGTCAGTTGTTGTTCGCTGATGATACAGCGCTGGTGGCTGATTCATGTGAGAAACTGCAGAAGCTGGTGACTGAGTTTGGTAAAGTGTGTGGAAGAAGAAAGTTAAAAGTAAATGTGAATAAGAGCAAGGTTATTATGTACAGTAGGGTTGAGGGTCAAGTCAATTGGGAGGTGAGTTTGAATGGAGAAAAACTGGAGGAAGTGAAGTGTTTTAGATATCTGGGAGTGGATCTGGCAGCGGATGGAACCATGGAAGCGGAAGTGGATCATAGGGTGGGGGAGGGGGCGAAAATTCTGGGGGCCTTGAAGAATGTGTGGAAGTCGAGAACATTATCTCGGAAAGCAAAAATGGGTATGTTTGAAGGAATAGTGGTTCCAACAATGTTGTATGGTTGCGAGGCGTGGGCTATGGATAGAGTTGTGCGCAGGAGGATGGATGTGCTGGAAATGAGATGTTTGAGGAAAATGTGTGGTGTGAGGTGGTTTGATCGAGTGAGTAACGTAAGGGTAAGAGAGATGTGTGGAAATAAAAAGAGCGTGGTTGAGAGAGCAGAAGAGGGTGTTTTGAAGTGGTTTGGGCACATGGAGAGGATGAGTGAGGAAAGATTGACCAAGAGGATATATGTGTCGGAGGTGGAGGGAGCAAGGAGAAGAGGGAGACCAAATTGGAGGTGGAAAGATGGAGTGAAAAGGATTTTGTGTGATCGGGGCCTGAACATGCAGGAGGGTGAAAGGCATACAAGGAATAGAGTAAATTGGAACGATGTGGCATACTGGGGACGATGTGCTGTCAGTTGATTGAACCAGGGCATGTGAAGCATCTGGGATAAACCATGGAAAGTTCTGTGGGGCGTGGACGTGGAAAGGGAGCTGTGATTTCGGTGCATTATTACATGACATCTAGAGACTGAGTGTGAACAAATGGGGCCTTTGTTGTCTTTTCCTAGTGCTACCTTGTGCACATTTGGGGGGAGGGGGTTGTTATTTCATGTGTGGCAGGGTGGCGATGGAAATGAATAAGGGCAGACAGTATGAATTATGTACATGTGTATATATGTATATGTCTGTGTGTGTATATGTATGTATACGTTGAAATGTATAGGTATGTATATTTGCGTGTGGACGTGTATGTATATATATGTGGGTGGGTTGGGCCATTTCTTTCGTCTGTTTCCTTGCGCTACCTCGCTAACGTGGGAGACAGCGACAAAGCAAAATATAAATAGATAAATAAATATAAGATGATTGGGAATACCTGGTTTAAAAAGCGAGATATACATAAGTATACTTACGTAAGTAGGAGAGATGGCCAGAGAGCGTTATTGGATTACGTGTTAATTGACAGGCGTGCGAAAGAGAGACTTTTGGATGTTAATGTGCTGAGAGGTGCAACTGGAGGGATGTCTGATCATTATCTTGTGGAGGCTAAGGTGAAGATTTGTATGGGTTTTCAGAAAAGAAGAGTGAATGTTGGGGTGAAGAGGGTGGTGAGAGTAAGTGAGCTTGAGAAGGAGACCTGTGTGAGGAAGTACCAGGAGAGACTGAGTACAGAATGGAAAAAGGTGAGAACAATGGAAGCAAGGGGAGTGGGGGAGGAATGGGATGTATTTAGGGAATCAGTGATGGATTGCGCAAAAGATGCTTGTGGCATGAGAAGAGTGGGAGGTGGGTTGATTAGAAAGGGTAGTGAGTGGTGGGATGAAGAAGTAAGAGTATTAGTGAAAGAGAAGAGAGAGGCATTTGGACGATTTTTGCAGGGAAAAAATGAAATTGAGTGGGAGATGTATAAAAGAAAGAGACAGGAGGTCAAGAGAAAGGTGCAAGAGGTGAAAAAAAGGGCAAATGAGAGTTGGGGTGAGAGAGTATCATTAAATTTTAGGGAGAATAAAAAGATGTTCTGGAAGGAGGTAAATCAAGTGCGTAAGACAAGGGAGCAAATGGGAACTTCAGTGAAGGGCGCAAATGGGGAGGTGATAACAAGTAGTGGTGATGTGAGGAGGAGATGGAGTGAGTATTTTGAAGGTTTGTTGAATGTGTTTGATGATAGAGTGGCAGATATAGGGTGTTTTGGTCGAGGTGGTGTGCAAAGTGAGAGGGTTAGGGAAAATGATTTGGTAAACATAGAAGAGTTAGTGAAAGCTTTGCGGAAGATGAAAGCCGGCAAGGCAGCAGGTTTGGATGGTATTGCAGTGGAATTTATTAAAAAAGGGGGTGACTGTATCGTTGACTGGTTGGTAAGGTTATTTAATGTATGTATGACTCATGGTGAGGTGCCTGAGGATTGGCGGAATGCGTGCATAGTGCCATTGTACAGAGGCAAAGGGGATAAGAGTGAGTGCTCAAATTACAGAGGTATAAGTTTGTTGAGTATTCCTGGTAAATTATATGGGAGGGTATTGATTGAGAGGGTGAAGGCATGTACAGAGCATCAGATTGGGGAAGAGCAGTGTGGTTTCAGAAGTGGTAGAGGATGTGTGGATCAGGTGTTTGCTTTGAAGAATGTATGTGAGAAATACTTAGAAAAGCAAATGGATTTGTATGTAGCATTTATGGATCTGGAGAAGGCATATGATAGAGTTGATAGAGATGCTCTGTGGAAGGTATTAAGAATATATGGTGTGGGAGGAAAGTTGTTAGAAGCAGTGAAAAGTTTTTATCGAGGATGTAAGGCATGTGTACGTGTAGGAAGAGAGGAAAGTGATTGGTTCTCAGTGAATGTAGGTTTGCGGCAGGGGTGTGTGATGTCTCCATGGTTGTTTGATTTGTTTATGGATGGGGTTGTTAGGGAGGTAAATGCAAGAGTTTTGGAAAGAGGGGCAAGTATGAAGTCTGTTGGGGATGAGAGAGCTTGGGAAGTGAGTCAGTTGTTGTTCGCTGATGATACAGCGCTGGTGGCTGATTCATGTGAGAAACTGCAGAAGCTGGTGACTGAGTTTGGTAAAGTGTGTGGAAGAAGAAAGTTAAAAGTAAATGTGAATAAGAGCAAGGTTATTATGTACAGTAGGGTTGAGGGTCAAGTCAATTGGGAGGTGAGTTTGAATGGAGAAAAACTGGAGGAAGTGAAGTGTTTTAGATATCTGGGAGTGGATCTGGCAGCGGATGGAACCATGGAAGCGGAAGTGGATCATAGGGTGGGGGAGGGGGCGAAAATTCTGGGGGCCTTGAAGAATGTGTGGAAGTCGAGAACATTATCTCGGAAAGCAAAAATGGGTATGTTTGAAGGAATAGTGGTTCCAACAATGTTGTATGGTTGCGAGGCGTGGGCTATGGATAGAGTTGTGCGCAGGAGGATGGATGTGCTGGAAATGAGATGTTTGAGGAAAATGTGTGGTGTGAGGTGGTTTGATCGAGTGAGTAACGTAAGGGTAAGAGAGATGTGTGGAAATAAAAAGAGCGTGGTTGAGAGAGCAGAAGAGGGTGTTTTGAAGTGGTTTGGGCACATGGAGAGGATGAGTGAGGAAAGATTGACCAAGAGGATATATGTGTCGGAGGTGGAGGGAGCAAGGAGAAGAGGGAGACCAAATTGGAGGTGGAAAGATGGAGTGAAAAAGATTTTGTGTGATCGGGGCCTGAACATGCAGGAGGGTGAAAGGAGGGCAAGGAATAGAGTGGATTGGAGCGATGTGGTATACCGGGGTTGACGTGCTGTCAGTGGATTGAATCAAGGCATGTGAAGCGTCTGGGGTAAACCATGGAAAGCTGTGTAGGTATGTATATTTGCGTGTGTGGACGTATGTATATACATGTGTATGGGGGGGGGTTGGGCCATTTCTTTCGTCTGTTTCCTTGCGCTACCTCGCAAACGCGGGAGACAGCGACAAAGTAAAAAAAAAAAAAATATAAGATGTTACTTACAAGGAAGGAGTGCAAGTAATTGGGAAATGTTTAAGAGAAAATGGCATGGGGTCAAGGGGAAGGTGCCTGGTTGAAAAAGAGGGCAAATGAGAGTTGGAGTGAGCTAGTATTGGTGGATTTTATGGAGAATGAGATATTTTAGAAGGAAGTTAATAATGTGGGGAATAAAAAGAATAAAGGGGGAAGCGATGACGTTTTAGAGATGAAGTAAGTATTTTGAAGGACTTCTCAGAGTGTGTGATGATAGGGTGGCAGATATAGGGTGTTTGGTTTGGGGTGGGTTGCAAAGTGAGGAAGTCATGGAGAGTGGTTCGATGAAGAGATAAGTGGTGAAAGGCTTATATAAGATGAAATGCAGCAAAGCAGTTGGAGTTGATGGTATTGCAGTTGCATTTCATAAGAAAGTGGGTTGGTTGCAGTGTATGTTTGGATCATGGTGAGTGTTTTGAGGATGAGCATAATGCATGTTTAGTGCCATGGTATAAAGGCATTGGGAAGGTAAATGATCAAACTACAGAGGTATAAGTTTCTTTAGTGTTCCTGGTAAGTTGTATTGATTGTTAGGGTGGAGACATGTACAGAGCATCAGATTGGAAAGGAACAGTGGTTTCAGATGTGGTAGAGGATGTTGGGATTAGGTGTTTGCTTGAAATAATGTGTGTTAGAAATACTTAGAGCAACTGATTGATTTACATGTGGCTTTATCTGATCTGGAGAGGAAGCATATGATAGGGTTATCTTTTGGATGTAGAAAATGGCAATTAGGTATGAAAGGAAGAAAATATTATTTATGTCTTTACATGTTATTTATACACACAAAACATTACTACCGTAGATGAATAATATTAAACCCAATGTTCGCAAAAAGATTTGATATTGCTACGAGAACTTATTTCTTTTATTTAATTGAGTACAAGAGTTGCTGTATAAATCTTGGTTCCCTCCCTGTTGATGCAATTCATTTATCTCTGATGATTTACGGATGACTGTGGTGAGTGAGATTTTTCTGGCTGTGTTGTAATATTGCTTGCAGTATCTGTGGAATCATACTGGAGCTGGTAATTTGAAACATTGCCACCAAAACCTTGGGCAGTCTTTTGGCACATTAGAGCCATTATAGCTGACCAGTGTACTGGCACATTGAATGCTAAGGCTTAATTGAAACATGAAAGAGGGCTAAAAGGATAAGAAGTAAAGAGAAGAGAAAAATGATAAAAAAGAATTTTGGAGGAAGTGGAGAACTTCCCTTTGGAAAGAGACAGGTGGTAGTTGTTAGGGTTGACTTTAGAAGTGAAAGTGTTCCAAAGTTTAGCGTTATAGTGTAAGAAATGGCTGTCTCAATGGTTCGCCATTGATAGCTACAGAATAGTCAGATGATGCAGTGACAAATTGGACTGCTTTTTGCTTTCTTTTTCAAGTAAGTATTAGGAGTTAGAACCTCCCCAGCTGTGAGAATAGGACTCTATCTGTTTGAGATAAATCAGCCTTTTGTATAATCAGAGAAACTGTTTCAAGTGTAATGACTAAAGAAGGTGAAGTTTATAGAAGGATGGTGTTTTGATAAGGAGCAGAAAGAGAAGTGACAAAATGAGAACTGAACAAACAAGCTCTTATATATGTACACGATTGTGTGAGGAGGGTTTATTAAATAGGAAATGAGAGGTTAAGAGAGATGTCTGATATTATGGGTATAGATAAAAGAGCTGAAAAAGGTGTGTTAAAATGGTTTGAACATATAGAGAGGATGTTTGAAGGTGGGATGTGATGAAATTGGTGTGATAGCTGGTAAATGGGGAGTGCCTCAAGTAGATTGGAATGGAAGTTATCTGGGCTGAGAGGGGTTTATTCTTTGCAAGCACTTATTTTCAGCGCAAGATATTTCACACATATACATGGATGAGAAATGAAGGGAGAGAAGAACAAAAGGGCTTGATTGATTATGTGGCACTGGATGAAAGGTTGTACTGGATGCTAGAGTTGTGAGAGGATTCTTTGGAGATTTTCACCATTTTGCAGTTCTTATTAAGGTGAGTATCAGAGAGAAGTGGAAGTATGGCACATGGGAGACTGGACAAGGAGAAGTGTTGGCAAGGGAGAAAATGAATCAGAAAGAATGCAAGGAAGAGTCTGAAATAAGGGTGAGAAAGTTCAAGTGAAAGTGCAGAAAACATAAGGATGCAATCATATGAACGAGGTGTTTAAACTGTTTAGAGAAAGACTTAAAAGTTTTAGAATTCGTAATTGGTTACAAGGTTGTGGGATATTAAAATAAAAGGGGAAATGCATGGTGGATGGTTGAGATTAGGAATGCTCTGCAAGAGGTTGAGGAAAAGATAAAGGAGCTGGAAAAGAGGACAAGGTAGAGATGGGGATAGAGTATCAACGAAACTGGGAAGAAAAAAATATGAAAGGTGACTGGTGGGAAGAAAACAAGAGGGGGGTTTTAGTGAGGTGAGTTAGTGTAGAAGTGATAGATTGAGTATTCTGAAGGACTGCTGAATCAGTTAAAGGATTTGGAGATGGATATGTTATGTTAAGCATTAGCTGGCCTGCAGAATTGGAGGGTCATGGTGAATGGGATGACGAAAAACGAGAAATTAGTGAGAAACGTGCATTATGTGCTAAAGCTTCGTGGGGGGATAGGATTGCAGTTGAGTCACAAGAAAGAAGAGGCGAGATGGTGTTGTTGTTTGGTAAGTCATGTTGTTTGATATCATGGACCAAGGTTAGGTGCCTGATGACCAAAACTTGAATTTTAGGGGATTTAGGGACATCAGGCTTATCCATAGTGATATATGGGTAAAAGGTAGCAAGATAAAATGAAAGCAGGAGCTAAGAATATATTTTTTTAACTAGTTCTGACAAAGTCATCTTCGGAAGAATAACAATGCATCATGACAGGTACACAAGCTTATATTCAGAACTGGGGAATCAAGGAACTGGTCGCTGAGATGTATCACTACCTGATTGGTCATTACTGCACTCACCTGCTGCAAACTAGCCAGCCACAGAGCACCATTTCTTCTGCCATCTTGGTTCAGGTGAAGCTGCCTGCTTTGGTGTTACTGTTTCTGTTAATGGCAATGTGGGCTTCTTCCAAAGCTTTTCATGTCTTTTTGTCTACTCCCTAATGTAGAATCTTTGCATCCCTCAATCTTGCAAGTGTCAGTCCTTGTTCACTTGTACCACCAAAGCATTGGTGGTGCTATGGTGTCCATTGTCAACTCTTTGCTTACGTAGCCTCACCTGTAGGCCACATCCAGTCTCACCATGATTATTTTTCTCATGCCCACTACATGGGATCTCATGTATTTTTCTCGTTCTGTTCTTTTACTTGGTCCTCATGATGTCTTGTCTTTATTCCTGTGTGGTTGTTGTTTCTACAGATATTGTTTTTGAGATTTTGTTGATGTGTATTGCTTGCTTTGAGTTAGGTATCACCAAGCATATCTTTCTTCCATTATTACTTCTGTTGTCATTGCTAGATCCTCCATCCATAATCCCCTGTACCTTTCCTTTAAGTTTCATCAACAGACCATTAGGGTAACATAGGTTCATTAAAAAGTTCAGAGTATATTCACACTCATGCTTCAGGAATTCTGGACTACACACACTCAGTAGTTACTCCAGACTTGGTTGAATCATTATGCACAGATTGACCATGAATAAAGTCATCTTTATAGTTGGCTTCTCTGTATACTGAGTATCATGATCCTTCATCTGTCTTGTGTATTATGGTGTCCAAAAAAGGCTGACAGCTATATTTCTTTCATCAGCTGGATCCTATAATTACACTTAAGTTGCAGAATGCCATTTAGGTCAGTCCTTTTGGGTGCAACTACAAGTGCTTTGTCTTTGTATCTGAGCCATGTCATCCACCTGTTTAAGATATACAATGATCCTTCTCTAAGGTCTCCATTTAAAGGTAGGCAAAGAGAGCACTAAATGTGGAAGATCCAAATTTGACTTATGGCATGACCAACTCCTTGTAGTCATCTTTGGGCAGGGGAATGTTGTCTGTGCCTTCGCCTTCTACTGCTCCTCTTGCCGCATGTACTGCTCCCTCGTCTGGAACATTTTGTGAAGAGTGACGATGTCAGAGCCAGCCACCTTTTTATTTATAAAGCCTACTTCAGTCATTCTTTCTGATTATGCCCATCAAGTTGGTTAAGTGGGCTCCACAAATGGATCACAGGTCCTTGGAGTAGGGTTGTGTCTGCTGCGTAACCAGTTTGTTATGAAAATGTACTGTGGGTTATAGATAGAAGGTTTAGGAATGATGACAAGATTACCAAAAAGATAAAATAGATGCTTAGCTATTCTTAGCTCTCAGCAGATAATACACATCAACAAAGTTTTACATCAGGAATAAAGACATTAGACATCACGAGGACATAGAAAAAGGCACAGAAGAACAGTATAGTATAAGAGCTCTCATGCAGTTGATGTGAGAAGAATTATTAGGATAAGACTGGATAGAGCCTACAATAAAGGTCATGTGAACTCTATGGTGATGTCAGTCACCGCTACACTTCCAGTGCTGTGATGATACATGTGAATGTATTCAAGATTGAGAGATGCAAAGATTCTACACCAAGGAATAGATGAGAAGACATAGAAACCATGAAAGGAGCTCACATAGCATTCAAAGAAACAATAACACCAGAGTAGGCAGCTTGACCTGTACCTGGATGGCATTGTAAGTATGGCCAGTTTGCAATAGGTGAGCACAGTAATTAAATAGTCACGTAGCAACACATCTCAGCTACTAGTTCCTTGATCCACCAGTTATACGTATATGGTTATGTACCTGTCGTGATGTGTCATTATTCTCGAAGATATCGAAACAATTTTTTTTTATATTTGATTGCTGTTTCCCACATTAGCAAGATAGTGCCAAGAACAGATGAAGAAAGGCCACATTACTCACATCCATTCTTTAGCTGTTATGTGTAATGTACTGAAACCACAGCTCCCTTTCCACAACCAGGCCCCACCGGTCTTTACATGGCTTTATCCCAGATGCTTCACATCCCCTAGTTCAGTCCATTGAGAGCTTGTCAACCTTACTATACTACATCATCACAATTCACTCTATTCCTTGTATTTCTTTCACCCTCCTGCATGTTCTGGCCCCAGTCGCTTGAAATATTTTTCACTCCATCCATCCATCTCCAGTTTGGGCTCCCTGTTCTCCTTGTTCCCTCCACTTTTGACACACATATCTTCTTTCTCGACCTTTTTTCACTCATTCTCTCAGTATGTCCAAACCACTTTAGCACACCCACTTCAGCTTTTTAACCAGATTTTATGTATTACCACATATCGCTCGTACCTTTTCATTACTTACTCATTCAAACCACCTCAGACCACAAGTTGTCTTCAAATATTTCATTTCCAACACGTCAAAAGTAGTTGAAAAGAATGAATTCCATGCACTTGCTTCTAGTTTATCTTGCTCTCTTTTATCTGGTACAAATGTTGGGTATACTTGGTAAGAAGTATGAAAGAGTGGCAATTGAGAACGAGTAATGTCTCACTCAGAACATCTCTAGGTAGGAATAATGTTGTTTCAGGAGAGTTAAAGTGTGGACCAGGTGTTTGCTTTGGAGATTGTGTACTGGAAATACTTGGAGTAAGAGAGTCACATGTCTATGACATTTATGGATTTGGAGAAATTGTGTGCTCAGGCAGATGGAGATGGCTTGTGAAAGGTCCTGTGGGTACATTGGGTAAAATGAATTACTAAATGCAGAGGAATTTTTTTTTCATTTGGAGAGCAAGGCAGATGTGTTAGTTGGATGGGAGGAGGATGTGTGGTTCCCAATAAAGGTAAGTCTATGTCAAGAATGCTTGAAGTCACTGTATCTGTTTTAGAAGGGTGGAAATGCAAGAGTCTTTGGGCAAGGGATGGCCTGAAGAGTGGGGAATGGGAGGTGAATCATTTTATATTTACAGATGATGTCTTTGGTGGCAGACTCCAGAAACTGGGGAGAGAGCTTAGGAGAATGAGTAAAAGTAGAAAGGCACCTCACCATGATCCATACGTACATTGAATATCCTTATCGACCAATCAACAACATAGTCACCCCGTCTTAAATTCAACTGCCTCTCTATATCTCTTATACCTGCAATCTCTGGGAAATACTATCAAGAGTTTGGCCTTGGCAAAGGAGCCTCCACTTATTCCTGTCCTTACATACCTCCCTCACATACACCATTCCATAAATCCTTCCACCACTGCTCTCCCTCCAGTATTCTTCCACTCTGTTTGCTAAGTCACAATTGATCTTACTCTCGCAACTACCCCTCTAATCGACCTATCAAACACTCTTTTTATAAACTCCTCATTTGCATTCTTTCCACGTGCCCAGACCCCTCAAAGTATTGCGTTTCAACCACTCTGCCACTCCACAATTCATTCCCTTTACATTCCTTGCCTTATCATATCCCTGATATGCCTCCTCTTATCTTTCTCCATTCATTTAGTCATATTGCATGCTTCTCTGTATTGGTTCATTTCCACAACCTGGATTTTTGACCACTGTGACTCCTTCCATGTCCATGTTTAAGCAGCATGGGTCAAGAGTGAGAGGACTGTGCTGTCCCTTAATCCTTTCTTCACCTCCATACCTACACCTGTATCTTTCATTATTCTATTAAGGGGCCCATTGACTTTTCTACCCTATACTGCTCTCTCCTGTATCTCTCCTTCCATATCACCAAACTTACCCAAGATGACTCTTGAATACTTAAATTGTGTCAGCTCTTCCAGTCTTTCTCATGTTTGATTGCCGTATACCTTGTTAGTAAGGTAGTGCCAGGAAGAGGTGAAGAAAAGCTGCATTTATGCATATACATTCTCCAGCTGTCATGTGTAATGCACTAGAACCATGTCTCCCTATCCACAGCTAGGCCCCACAGATCCCTCCATGGTTTACCCCAGCCACTTCATGTGTCCTAGTTCAGTCCTTTGACAGCATGTCAACCCCTGTATACCAAATCATTCCACTTCATTCTTATCCTTGCATGCTAGTTACCCTCCTGCATGTTCAGGCTCTGATCACTCAAAATCTTTTTCACTCCATCCTTTCATCTTCAATTTGTTCTTCCCCATCTCCTTGTTCTCTCCACTTTTGACACATATATCCCCTTTGTCAACTTTTCCTCACTCATTCTTTCCATATTTTCAAACCAATTCAGCACACCGTCTTCAGCTCTATCAACCACACTCTACATATGAGCATGGAGTATTGGAAAGTTATTATAGATAGACTGTGGCTCAATAGTATCAGGCACCAATGAAAGGGTCGGAGTTGTGCATTTTGGATGTTTACAGTGCTTTAAAGCTCGATGAAACATTTCATGAAGAGTTTGTTGCTTTAAAAAGTTTTGTTGTCCTTTGATAATATCTGTTGGTATTGGTACACACTTACTGTTTCTTGCTGGATGATGAAACTACTTTGCTCCATGCACTGCATAATCTGTATTCGAGTTGCTTTCCCATGATCCATGTTTATCATTTGCTTTTGTTCTTTACAGTTATTATCACAGTCCAAATGCTTGTCCTCTGTGTGGTCTGTAAACATGCTGATAATCTCTTCATCCTTCATATGGGCAATCACAGATGCTTCATTGTCACACCTGACTGTTCACACCTGTAGCATGCCATAATTATACTGCTGCTTTTTTATACTCATTTGAGGGTCTGAAGACTTTAAAGTTGTTGCTCTCATGCTCGCAAAACACAGAATATGGTCATAATGTATGCCATGCATTTTTTTCTGTGTTGACTGTGTTACTGCCTCCCATGTCTATGCAAGTAAATAAATGGTATCCATCTATGTCTCTGACACCTGTTCTCTCTAGCAACTTCCCTTAAGAGGGTGGCCACAACAAAAGAGTCCCTATAACTATTAAAGTCCAGTGCTGAGGTAAATGAAAATAATATTTATTTGATAATTTGAAGGCTTTGAACCTGTAATCACATAATCATAATTAAGATGATTGCACATGAATTTGATCTTGTGTTGTATTTCATGCTCCGAATATTCCTTGATCCATGGGTTGGATTAGTAAAGTACAGATGGGGAAGAAATGTTGCAGAAATTGATATAGACACTAAGGCATTTGACAAAAGTCCACATCAAGGCTAGGCCTTAATTCAAATTTAGAGAGATTAATGAAAGGCTAAAGGAAGGGATGATGGAAAGTATTTAAGAATTTTGGAGGAAGTGAAAAAGCTGTTTTAAAAGACAGGTCACAGTTATTGGGAAAGATATGAGAGGGTAGAGAGTTCTAGAGCTTAGAAGTGTAGGGAAAGAAATAGTTATCAGGGCAGCCTGAAGCCCACCATTGAGTTGTTGATAGCCACACAGTAATCATGTGATGCAGCAACGGGCTGTGTATTTCATTGTTTAGCTATTGTCAGGGACATTCAAGCAGCAGCTCTTGGGAGCAAAGCCCAAGGTAATACTTATAGAAGAGGGAAAGTGAATCAGTATTGCAGTGTAGGGTTACAGGTATCTAGGTGGAGAATAATCTTGCAATTGTTTGGCAGTCCAACATAAGGACAGTTTCTTGCTTGGTTATCACTTTTATGTCATCAAAATTGATATTGATGATGGGAATGCACATTCATTTTAAAAAGCGTACCACTGAATGTGCTGCTAAAGCATTTCTGTTTGAGGTAGAATTATTTCAGCAAAGGAGATAGAGTTCACAACTGAACCAGCTGGTGTTGTTAAGAACATTCTCAATTATATTGGAAAGTTCATTGTCAGAAAAGTTGAAATGAAAGTAAGCTGCAACAATTGCCATAATTCTGTAATCACTTCATCTGTGGTGTCATATAATAGATGGATGACATATTTCTAGCACAAGAAATTGTAGCACAGTTAGGAGGTGTATATGTCCCATCAGATAGTGTTTTTAATGCCTTACGTTTTATGGAAGGAAAATTTGCAAGGGTTCCATGTGCCAAAAGTAATGGAGAGACAAAAAAAACATTTTAGAACAAATATGTCTCGTGCAATTTTTCCAGAATGCCACAATATCCTTGACCTGATTGTCGAAGACTGCTGCAAAATTAGGATTTACAGAACTATTGAGATAATGATGAAACAGTTAAACAGAAGGACCAACCTCACTCATGGAGCATGAAATATGAGAAGGTTGTACATTTATGATTCTTTTTCTTCGTACTCATAACAGTTTGTAATTAAACGTGAAAATGAGGTTTTTTAATTTCTTCCCAGATCTTTACCGTTTGCAAAGAATGAGAATAATTGAATGATGAATATACAGTGTTAAAGATTTAAGCATCAATAACTAAACATTTTATGGTCAATTGTACCACTAGAACATCTTATACACTAGCAGATGAAAGTGTAGCTGACTTAAGTATAGTAGATGACACATTTTTTACCTTTGGTTTCCATGTCGCCATGGCACCATTTCATGACATCTCATTGACTTCATGGTATTACAGTCAGCAGAGGCTAAACTAGGTATGATATTCCATATATCCATATGGGGAAAAGCTGAAGTTGTGCATCTTTTAGTTATAGGACCTTAGCTGTCCCTCATCCCCATTTCATCTGTCCTTCAACCCTGCTAAACCCACTAATCTTGCTTTTATTCATATTCATGCTCAACTTCCTCCTTTCAGAGACTCCAACAACCTAGTTACCAGCTTCTGTAGTTTATTTCTTGAATCCTCTACCAGTGCTGTATCATCAGCAAACAATAGCTGACTCACTTTCCATGCCCTCTCATTCCCCACAAACTGCATACTCGCCCCTCTCTCAAAGACTTTTATTTACCTCCCTCTCCATCCCATCCATAAACAAATTGAGTAACATGGTGACATCACACTCCCCTGCTGCAGATCATCCTTCACATGGAACCATTCACTCTCCTCTCTTCCTGCTCATACATAAGCCTTACACTCATGATAAAAACTTCTCTATTTATAGCAGCTTTGCTCCCACACTGTATATTCTTAAGACTTTCCACAAAGCATCTCTATCAACCCTTTCATATGCTTTCCCCAGATCCATGAATGTTGCATACAAATCTTTTTCCACATACTTTGCACACACATTCTTTAAATCAGACATCTGATCCACACATCCTCTACCACTTGAAACCATGCTGTTCCTCCCCAGTCTGATGCTCTGTACATACCATCACCCTCTCAATCTTTTTCTCATACTTTTCAGTTTGCCTTTCATTGGAGATGGACTCAGTTGGGGAGTGTTTTTTTCCTATACTATGTTGTCTACTATGGAAATAAAGATATGATTAAAAGTCCTTCAATGCAATGTAAGGATATTGAATTGATTTGACGTGGCTTAATGCAGTACAAGGATGTAGATTAGATTTGACTTAGGGCTGCCACTTCTTGCAGGTACAGAAGTAAGGTAGCAGTTGATTTGGGGTTTACCCTGCTTGCAGGTACAGATGTAAGGTGGCGGCTGCCTCTTCTTACAGGTACAGAAGTAAGTTGGCAGCTGACTTGGGGCTGCCTCTTCTTACAGGTACAGAAGTAAGGCGGCAGTTGACTTGGGGTTGACCCTGCTTACAGGTACAGAAGAAGGTGGTAACTGAATTGGGATTGCCCCTGCTTGCAGGTACAGAAGTCAGGTGGTAGCTTCCCAGCATTTTAGAGTAATTAAGTCCATTATTTGTTTATTTAGTGATTTGTTATTTGTATCATGCATTTGATTTATTTGTACCCCTTCCCCACCTTATCAAGGTAATAAATAATGGTAATTTTTGTATGTGGAAATCAGGACTGTAAGGGGAAAGGAGGCCATAAGCTTGCAATCTGTGTTGATGAATGCACATCTCGTGTAGTATTAGAAAAGTCGGAGATCTGATTAGTTAGCGAAAAGTTGGAAGTTTTTTCAGAGGTCTTTAGGAGCTCTGACATGATAAGTACAGATGTTATGGTTATGTAAAATCACAGGTAAGAAAAAGGTGCTATGTGAGATATTGTATGGTAAGTGGGTCATCTGAATAGAGAAATATGCAACTGTTAGCTTATATAATGATATAAAAAGAAGTGTTTGAGTTATATGCTTGTACACTTAGGGAAGATCCTTTGGATTTAGATTAATAGTAATCTTTATAACTAGACTGGAGCACCCATGAATTCTTTTTAAACGAGTTCTGATTTTATGTATATATCTGATTTCAGTCATTTGTGGACAATCTTGGAGGTTCAGTAGGTTCAGTGGTGGGAACAGCTGTGCAAAATTCATGCCGGGATGCCTACAACAAGTTGCTTTTTCCTGGACTCAATGCCCTCACGCAACAGATCTTTGCTCAAGTTAATGATAGCTTTAGTCGGGGTACCAGAGAATGTAAGTACTGCATTGCCGTTCTTTAAGTATTATTTTGACTGCTTACTGACAAATTGTTAACCTCTGACAAGAATATTTGTTGAAGTTTACACATTGACCTCGGCTGTTGGTTACTTGCTTTGAAGGACTGATGCCTAAACTCGCAAGAGAATGTAAGGTGCGAAAGGGGTAGAACAGATTGGAGAGATTTTGTGTACAGGGGATGGCCTGCTGTCAGTGTGCTGAACCAGGACATATGAAGTAACTTGAGGAAACCATGTCTTTGGGGCCTGGTTGTGGACAGGGGGACTTTGGTTTCAGTGCATTATACATGACTGCTAGAAAGAGAATGTGGGCAAATGAGGCCATTTCTTCATCTGTTCCTGGCACTACATCACTAATGTGGGAAGTGGAACTACTATTCCTTCAAACATACCCATTTTTGCTCTTCAAGATATAGTTTCCTCCTTCGTCACATTCTTCATCGCTTCCAGAACCTTCACCCCCTCCTCCGCTCTTTGACTCACTTCTGCTTCTATGGTTCCAGTCACTGCTAAGTCCACTTCCAGATATCTAAAACACTTCAATTCCTCCAATTTTTCTCCGTTTAGACTTACATCCCAATTAGCTTGACCCTCAACCCTCCTGAACCTAATAGCCTTGCTTATATTCACATTATTCTCAACTTTCTATTTTCACACACTTTTCCAAAATCATTTACCAACCTCTGTAGTTTCACACTCAAGTCAGCCACCAGTGCTGTATCATTGGCGAACAACAACTGACTCGCCTCCCATGCCCTCTCAACCCCAACAGACTGTATACTTGCCCCTCTCTCTAAAACTCTAGCACTTACCTCCCTAACCACCCCATCCATAAACAAATTAAACAACCATGGGGACATGACATTACACACCCTTGCCGTAGACCGGCCTTCACTGGGAACCAATCACTCTCCCCTCCCTACTCGTATGCATGCCTTATGTCCTCGATAAAAACTTTTCACTGCTTCTAGCAGCTTACCTCCCACACCATATACTCTTAAGACCTTCCACAAAGCATCTCTTATCAACCCTATTGTATGCCTTCTATAGATCCATAAATGCCACTTACAAATCCATCTGTTTTTCTAAATATTTCTCACACATTCTTCAAAGCAAACACCTGATCCACACATCCTCTACCACTTCTGATACCACACTGCTGCTTCCCAATCTGACAATGTACATACCTTCACCCTCTCATTCATTACCCTCCCATACAGTTTCTCAATAATACTCGACAAATTTATGCCTCTGTAGTTTGAACACTCACCTTTATCCCCTTTGCCTTTGTACAGTGGCACTGTGTATGCATTCCACCAATCCTTTGGCACTTCATCCTAATCCATACATACATTGAATATCCTTACCAACCAGTTAGCAACACAATAATAATTTTTTTTTTTTTTTTCTCCTGCGTTTGCGAGGTAGCGCAAGGAAACAGACGAAAGAAATGGCCCAACCCACCCCCATACACATGTTTATACATACGTCCACACACGCAAATATACATACCTACACAGCTTTCCATGGTTTACCCCAGACGCTTCACATGCCCTGATTCAATCCACTGACAGCACGTCAACCCCGGTATACCACATTGATCCAATTCACTCTATTCCTTGCCCTCCTTTCACCCTCCTGCATGTTCAGGCCCCAATCACACAAAATCTTTTTCACTCCATCTTTCCACCTCCAATTTGGTCTCCCACTTCTCCTCGTTCCCTCCACCTCCGACACATATATCCTCTTGGTCAATCTTTCCTCACTCATTCTCTCCATGTGCCCAAACCATTTCAAAACACCCTCTTCTGCTCTGTCAACCACGCTCTTTTTATTTCCACACATCTCTCTTACCCTTACGTTACTTGCTCGATCAAACCACCTCACACCACACATTGTCCTCAAACATCTCATTTCCAGCACATCCATCCTCCTGCGCACAACTCTATCCATAGCCCACACCTCGCAACCATACAACATTGTTGGAACCACTATTCCTTCGAACATACCATCAAAACCTGCCGCCTTGCCATGATTTCATCTGCAAAGCTTTCACTACCTTTCCTCTCTTAATCAAACCATTCTCCCTCACCCCCTCTTGCTTCACACACCACTCCAACCTAAACACCCTACGTCTGCCACTCTATCATTAAACACGTTCAACACACCTTCAAAGTACTCACTCCATCTTCTCACTTCATCACTACCTGTCATTACTTTCCCCCTTGCCCCCTTCACCGATGTCCCCTTTTGCTCTCTTGTCTTATGCACGTTATATACCTCCTTCCAAAACATGTTTTTATTCTCCCTAAACTTTAATGGTACTCTCTCACCCCAACCCTCATTTTGCCCCCTTTTTCAATCCTTTCCCTTCCTCATGACTTCCTGCTGCTTTCTTTTATACATCTCCCAGTCATTTGCACTCCTTCCATGTAAGTATTGTCCAAATGCCTCTTTTCTTTTTCACTACCAATTTTACTTTTTCATCCCACCACTCCCCTTTCTTACCTGCCCATAACCCACCTTTCTCATGCCACATGCATCTTTTGGACATGCCATCGCTGCTTCCTTAAATGCATCCCATATACATGTTTGCTTATTATATATTTATTATACTTTGTTGCTGTCTCCCACGTTAGTGAGGTTGTGCAAGGAAACAGATGAAAGAATGGCCTAACCCACCCACATACACACATATATATACATATACATCCACACATGCACATATACATACCTATCCATTTTAACGTATTCATATATATTCATACACAGACATATACATATATACACATGCACGTATTTCATACTGCCTTTATTCGTTCCTGTCGCCACCGCACCACACATGAAATAGCATCCCCTCTCCCTCCACGAGTTAGTGCTAGGAAAGGACAAAAGGCCACATTCGTTCACACTCAGTCTCTAGCTGTCATGTGTAATGCACTAAAACCACAGCTCCCTTTCCACATCCAGGCCCCACAAAACTTTCCATGGTTTATCCCAGATGCTTCACATGCCATGGTTCAATCCATTGACAGCATATCGACCCCGGTATACCATATTGTTCCAATTCACTCTATTCCTTGTGCGCCTTTCACTCTCCTGTATGTTCAGGCCCCGATCGCTCAAAATCTTTTTCACTCCATCCTTCCACCTCGAATTTGGTCTCCCACTTCTCGTTCCCTCCACCACTGACACATATATCCTCTTGGTCAATCTTTCCTCACTCATTCTTTCCGTGGGACCAAACCATTTCAATACACTCTCTTCTGCTCTCTCAACCACACTCTTTTTATTACCACACATCTCTCTCACCCTTTCATTACTTACTCAATCAAATTTCCTCACACCACATATTGTCCTCAAACCTCTCATTTCCAACACATCCACCTTCCTCTGCACAACCGTCTCTATATCCCATGTCTCACAACCATATAACATTTGTGGAACTACTATTCCCTTACACATACCCATTTTTTGCTCTCCAAGATTACATTCTCGCCTTCCACACATTTTTCAATGCTCCCAGAACCTTCACTCCCTCCCCCTACCTGTGACTCACTTCCGCTTCCATGGTTCCATCCACTGCCAAATCCACTTCCAGATATCTAAAACACTTCACTTCCTCCAGTATTCCTCCATTCAAACTCACCTCCCAATTTACTTGTCCCTCAACCCTACTGAACCTGGTAACCTTGCTCTTATTCACATTTACTCTCAGCTTTCTTCTTTCACCCACTTTACCAAAGTCAGTCACCAGCTTCTGCAGTTTCTCACCCGAATCAGCCACCAGCGCTGTATCATCAGCGAACAACAACTGACTCACTTCCCAAACTCTCTCGTCCACAACAGACTGCATACTTGCTCCTCTCTCCAAAACTCTTGCATTCACCTCCTTAACAACCCCATCTGTAAACAAATAAAGAACCATGGAGACATCACGCATCCTTGCCGCAAACCGACATTCACTGGGAACCAATCACTTTCCTCTCTTCCTACTCATACACATGCCTTACACCCTCAATAAAAACATTTCACTGCTTCTAGCAACTTACCTCCCACACCATATTCTCTTAATACCTTCCACAGAGCATGTCTATCAACTTTATCATATGCCTTCTCCAGATCCATAAATGCTACATACAAATCCATTTGCTTTTCTAAGTATTTCTCACATACATTCTTCAAAGCAAACACCTGATCCTGCGTTGCGAAATATTGCCAGGAAACAGACGAAGAATGACCCGTCCACTTTTATACTTACATATATAGTATATTTCTTTGTGTACTAATGTTGAATTGATTAAAGAAATTAGAATAGGAATTAATTAGATTCTTTTTATTTTAGGCTGCAACCATTGCTTTTAGCATTAGCTTTTGATTTTGATTCTTGAATTTAGATTAATTGGTTTGCAATATTTTGTTCTTCAGATCTTCAAAATGTAGAGAGTGAGATAATTGGAGGACGAACATCAGTGCAGGAGACATTTAGCAAGGCCTCCCAGTCATTAAACAGTGCCTGCTCATCACTCAACACACAATCCAAGTCCTTACAGGAAAATGTCACCAAATTGACTGCCCAGCAGAATGTGTTAGTTGGCATAGCCAGAGATTTTTTTTGCCCTATTTTCAGTTTAACTTCCTTATAATGATATAGAGGAATTATGCACATGTGTATGTATTGTTTTACAATCCTAATGAGAAAAGCTTTAAAAAATCAGCTTGGCTATGTAACAGTGGCTATATTAAGGGAAAGGTGAGGTATGCAATAATGTTTAGGTATTTTGTCAGACCATTTTTAGTAGACCATTTTTAGTAGCGTGCACATATTTTGTAAAACTGTACGAAATTATAGTTTAACTTCACTGGCTGGCCTATCCACGTTACTCCTGTAGACCACCTTTATCCCTCTCAAGGGCAAACCCTGGTCTTTGGCAGTAAGCTTATAAGCCTCTGTTTCCACATTTCCTTGATGTGCTTTGGCCTTGTTTTGAGGGTCCTTAGGTTCTAGATGTAGACATGGAAGTGTTTTGACAAGCTTGACTATTGGGTGACAACCTTATTCTGTTTAATCCTCAAGCCATATACCCATGAATCTTATAATCAGTGTCTGTTAAATCCATATATCAGTTTTGTGATGCCTTGACTGTTGCTCAAGGATGTTTCAAAATTTTTTTCATAAATCTTCAAACCACTGATTAATGAAAGCTTGAAAAAAGTTTACAGTCCAAAATCACATACCTAGAGCTTGAATTCATGTTAACACTCAAGCTGTTTCTTCTTTATTCCAAGTTGTTGGGGGCAAGGAAAGCATTATTTACAGGGTTCCTTGTGGTACAGAAATTTGAAGTACACTTGAAGGCAGTGGTGCACAGTTCCAGCATGTGAAAATTGCAGGATCGTAGATAAGTGTCTGTTGTCCACGATGAAAATGCAGTAAATATATAGTCAGGGTTCCTGAGAATGTTGAAATTTTGATAGTTATTGATATTTAAGTTCCTGTATGATATGAAAGTTCAGACCCCTAGGTCAAATCATTTGGCATTATGAAAGAAAATTAGATTTGATGGATGGATGACAGAACTGGCAATATCAGTGGGGAAATTTGAAGAAAAAACAGAACTTTGAAGGCCCATTACCTGCAATCAAGTATGAAAAAATTATACAGTAAAGTTTATATTTTGGGTATCTACATTTCTGTTATTTTAGTTTGGCAAGTGGCATTATGTGTACAGTTTTTGCTTATTTGTAAAAAAAAAAGAAAAGAAGAATCCATAGAAATTGTTTGTGTAAGACAGCGCAACTATTTGTTTCAAATTTTTGATATCAGGTTTCTAAGTTTTACAAAGTTTTTGAAATTGCTTGTCTTAGCATTTTCATAGAATTCATCAGAAAAGAAAGTGCTAGTTTTTTAAACAGACGAGTTATTATTTCATTTATTATTTCATATCGAGATATAACTTTCATTTAGAGTCCAGCAGTTATGGAGACTTTTTCCATGGGCATCACACATATATTGATGGAAAGATAGATAGATAGGAGTGGGTGAAACCTATATTGCAATGTTGCACATCATGATGAAGTAAAAAAATCTCCAGATTCTGTTTCTCATTTATTAAATGAAAGAAATTGCACGAAAAAGAAAGGGATATATGCAAACAAGTGAGATACTGTTCAATATATGGCCATGGTTTGATTGTGCATTGAATACGTAGGTCCTACAGGAAGTTGATGTTCATATGGTGGTGAGAGGATGGAGATGGAGTGGGTGGTTAGCCTCATGGTGTGCGTTCAGAGAGAACACTTATCACTGTTTTTAATGAAATGCATGTAAAAGCATGTAAAAGTAAAGAGTATGTACAAGCTTGTTTGCAGATGTTACTGTCTTGTTTGATGAGAGTGAAAAGGAGTTGTGGAGGGTTAGAAGGATGCTTATGATGTCTGTAAGTGTAGATGATTGAACGTTAGTGCGAGTAAAAGTAAAGTAATGGTTTTGAAAGGAGACAGAGCGAGATTATAGATTTTGCAAAGCTCTTCAGAGTTAGAGAAGAAAGTGTACTAAATTGTAGTATAGATATGGAAGGAGAAAGACTGGAAGGGATGACAGAATTTAAGTATTTGGGAGCTCTCATGGGTAAGATTGGTGATGTGGAAAGAAAGCTAAGGGAGATGGCATTACAGAATAGAAGAGTTACTTGGACACTTGACAGGATAATGAAGCTTAGAGTTGTAAGTATGGAAGTGAAGAAGGTCCCTGATTTATGTAGCCAAAACATGGACATGGAATGAGTCACAGAGGTCAAGAATCCAAGCTGTGGAAGTGACTGACTACCTTGAAGGAATGAAGAAAGAATTAAGGGGGTATATGAGAGATTTGGTAGGGCAGGGAATGCAGAGGAAGTGAATTGTGGAGTGGAGTGGCAGGGTAGATGACACATAATACTTAGAGGGGGTTTAGGCATGCGGAAAGGATGTAAGACATGGAGTTTACAAGGAGAGTAATATGATAGTGTGACTAAAGGGGTAGATGAGCGGAAAACCACCTGTCATACTGGGAAATAGAGTGGGAGAGTACTGGAGGAAGAGAAATGGGGGGGGGATAATGCATGGCTTAGTGTAAGCAATGGAACTATGTAAAGATGGATAAGTGGAGACCCTTTTGCCGTGGCTAGCCCCTCGATGGGAGTTTCTGGAGGGAGTGTGCATCAATAGATAGGTAATCCATAAACAATCAACTTAATATAAATAGTATGGGCATGGTGTAGTGCTGGTTATGGCATCTTCCCCTAGTGGAGGTAGATAAGGGACAGTGGAGGAGGAAGGTATTGGAGGGGGTAAGCCTTATGACACAGGGTCATGGAATGACACCTTTCACGTATCTGTGGTAACTAGACACATTTTTTCAATATTTGATCACTGTAGTGAGCTAGTGCCAGGAACAGATGAAGAAAGGCTGCATCCACTCACATCCATTCTCTAACTGTGATATGTAATGCACCAAACCCACAGCTTCCTATCCATAATTAGGCCTCGCAAACCTTCCCATGGTTTACCTCGGACTCATGCTCTGATTCAGTCCATTGACAGCGCATCGACCCCAGTATACCACATCTTTCCAGTTCACTCTTTCCCATGCATTCCTTTTATCCTCTTTCATATTCAGGCCTTGATTGCTCAAAATGTTTTTCACTTTATCCTACCATCTCTAATTTGGTCTCCCCATTGTATTTGTTCCATCCACTTTGGACAAATATATCCTCTTTGCTAACTCCATATGTTCAAGCTGTTTCAGCCACTCTCTTCAGCTCTCTTAACCACACTTTTTATTGCCACATCTTTCTCATACCCTTTCATTACTCACTTGATCAAATCACTTCACACCACATATTGTCGTGAAACATTTGCACTCGCACCCTCATATATTACCCATGCTGTTTATCTGTCTATCTTTATCTCTGACAACTGTTCCAATTGGAACTCCCTCAAAGGGGTTGCCATAGCAAGAGAATCAAAATAATGAGTTAACTCCAGTGCTGCTTCTTAGCCTCTAGTGCCTCACCCATAACAGGACACTGGTAGAGGGCAACTCTAGCACAGTGTTTGTTGAGGCTTCCACCTAATGTTATTGACTATTTCTCTCTAATGCTGCTGCCTAATGCTCCAACCTTAATGTTCTTACCGATTACCATCTACTGCTCCTTCCATTTTGCCGAAAGGCTGCGCCAGCACATAGTGTTCACCACAGCAAAAACTAGAGTTATGAAGAATGAGCTGTGCGAGTTAAGTGTTATCACGTTTTACTTTTGACAAGGAGAGATTGTACATTTGTGGACAGAATGCCAGTAGTCCACATGTTATTGAGGCAGAAATAAAAGATAGCTAAAGACATGCTTTGCATCCATACAGCATTGTTGAGACAACTGTACTATCAGACCAAACCCTTTTTGCTCCTCTTGGATAACCTTTCTTTCTTCATATTTTTCAGTGCTCCCAAAAATATTTTCCCCCCTTACCCACTCTATGACACACTTCCACTTCCATGTTTCCATATGCTTCCATTTCCTATTTCAGTTATCTAAAACACTTAATTCACACCAGATTTTCTTTGTTCTCACTCATTTCCCAGCTAACTAGTCTCTCAACCATAACAACCTTGCTCTTATTCACATTTATCTCAACTTCCTCATTTTAAAGTCTTCCAAACTCAGTCTCAATCTTTTTCAGGTTTTCACTCGAATTTACCACCAGTGCTGTGTCATTAGCAAACAACTGACTTGCTTCCCAAGCCCCATACCCCATACAGACTGAATATTTTCTTCTCTCTCCAAGATCCTTGCATTTACCTCCCACACACCTTATCCATGAACAGATTAAAGAGCTACGGTGACATCACATACTTCTGTGACAAACCAGCCTTCACCTGGAACCACTCACTCTCCATACACCCTTGCCCTTGATTGAAATGTTTTACTGCTTCTAGTATCTTTCCTCTCACACAATATATTCGTAAGACCTTCCACAAAGCATCCCTGTCAACCCTCTCACATTCTTTCTTTAGATCTATAGATGCCATATATGATTCAGTCTGTTTCTCTAAGTATTTCACAGTCACATTCTTTAAAGCAAATACCTGACCCTTACTTGCTTTACCATTCTGAAGCCACCTTGTTCTTCCCTAAAGTGATGCTCAGTAGATGCCTTTTTCCTTTCCATCAACACTCTCCCATACAATTTACCATACAATTTACCAGTTACACTCAACAAACTTATACCTCTGTAGTTTGAATGTTCACCTTTGTCTTCCTTGGCCTTATACTATGGTAGTTATACATGCATTTCTTTATTCCTTAGGCACCTCCCCATGATTCGTATATACATTGATGATTTAACTGACCAGTCATCATCACAGTCACCCTTTTTCTTCAAAAAATTCAGCTGCATTACTATTCACTGCAGCTACCTTGCCACATTTTATTTTACTTAAGGCTTTCACCTCCTCTTCTCTCTTCACCAAACCCCTTTCCAAGATTCTTTCACTTTACATATATCTCTTCGACCCAAATACCCTATATCTGCCACCCTATCATGGTACCCATTCAACAGTCCTTCAAAATACTCTTTTATCTCCTCCTCACCTCATACCACTTCCCCATTTGCCCCCTTCACCACTGTTTCCATTTGTTCTTTTGTTTTTCTTACACTGCTAGGCTCCTTCCAAAACATCTTATGCTCCCTAAAGTTTATTGATACTCGGTCACTGCAACACTCATTTGCCCTCTTTTTCAGCCCTTGAACCTCATGCTGTTTTCTCTAATAGATATCCCAATCATTTTCACTCCTTCCCATAAAGGACTACCCGCATACCTCTCTCTTGTGTTTCAATAGCAACTTTACTTCGTCATCTCACCATTCGCAACCTTTTCTCACATGCTCACCTTCCACAAGTCTTACACTTCTCTCTCACATGCCAATACTACTTTCCTAAATACCTCACATTCCTCACCATCTCCCTTAGCTTTGTTTACTCCCATTTTCACCTGTTTCTTTTATAGCTATACAAATACTCAAGATGAAAAGGTCTCTTTTTCAGTTTTGCCAGGGACATCTAGAGATAGATGCTCATTGTTTTTACTTTGTAGACAATTATCTCTGAGACACTCCTGAAACTTGATTGTTAAAATATCATATGAAGAAGAAATGGGAAACTGTGGATTAGTTTGTGGGGCTTGGCTGTGGGTGTAGGCATTGGTTTCAGTACAGCAGATTTGACAGACAAATTAGGCTGTTATTTGTTTGCTTTCAGTGCTACCTCTTTAAGGTGTGAAAAGCAGCTAGGAAAAAAAAATTCTGTAATTGAATGTATCTTTAAGAAAGATGTTATTCTTAGTATTATTTAGAGACATTATTAATACTTTTTATCCCAATATTATAGGTTGTCAGAATCTCTTTGTGAGCGAATAAGAGGAATGGTGCGTGAAGAGGTGACACATGCTTTGCAAGAGCACCAAGCTGTGGTTGATGCCAGAAGTCGTACCCATACTCCTGCCCCAACACCACACACCCATAACCCCAAGGTAGCACAACAGCAAGTTCAAGCGCTTATTTCACAAGGACAATTCAACACAGCCTTCAAGCAGGTATGTAATGGTTGTATTCTGTTTAATTTTCGGAATCATGGTACCATCTAACTAAATCTATGAATTATTAAGAAAATTAAGAATCTTTTTTATTAAAGATATCGCTATTTCCCTTGTATGGTTTGACCTCAAGGGGTGCAGGAGAAGATTAAGGCATATGGGCTGTAAATGCCATGGTTTTATTGGGATTGTAAAATTGGGAGTTTTAGGCTTCACCTCTAAAGATGGAGTCATCAATTTAAACACTGATCTTGGTTCTTGTTGACATTATAGATGGAACACTGTGGTTATTGTAAAAACAATCACATATTCATTGAAAATACATACATAGATGTTAGAAAATGTGTTTTCATTATTTGTAAGCCACTCTATCCGTATAGGGGATATCACATGGCATTAAGTTTTCCTTTACTTTTTACACTATTATTCTGTACATTGTACAGTTTTGCCTAGATTAGCGTGAGTTTAGGAAAATGACTCCCAAGTTATTTAATCTTTACATTTACTCTGGACTTCTGGGGTCAGTCACATCTTTGGTTTGAATATTATAAAAGGAATTATGAGTGATGTATTTTTTATATATTACTGTATAACAAAAAAGGCAAAGGGGATAAGAGTGAGTGCTCAAATTTCAGAGGTATAAGTTTGTTGAGTATTCCTGGTAAATTATATGGGAGGGTATTGATTGAGAGGGTGAAGGCATGTACAGAGCATCAGATTGGGGAAGAGCAGTGTGGTTTCAGAAGTGGTAGAGGATGTGTGGATCAGGTGTTTGCTTTGAAGAATGTATGTGAGAAATACTTAGAAAAGGAAATGGATTTGTATGTAGCATTTATGGATCTGGAGAAGGCATATGATAGAGTTGATAGAGATGCTCTGTGGAAGGTATTAAGAATATATGGTGTGGGAGGCAAGTTGTTAGCAGTGAAAAGTTTTTATCGAGGATGTAAGGCATGTGCACGTGTAGGAAGAGAGGAAAGTGATTGGTTCTCAGTGAATGTAGGTTTGCGGCAGGGGTGTGTGATGTCTCCATGGTTGTTTAATTTGTTTATGGATGGGGTTGTTAGGGAGGTGAATGCAAGAGTTTTGGAAAGAGGGGCAAGTATGAAGTCTGTTGTGGATGAGAGAGCTTGGGAAGTGAGTCAGTTGTTGTTCGCTGATGATACAGCGCTGGTGGCTGATTCATGTGAGAAACTGCAGAAGCTGGTGACTGAGTTTGGTAAAGTGTGTGAAAGAAGAAAGTTAAGAGTAAATGTGAATAAGAGCAAGGTTATTAGGTACAGTAGGGTTGAGAGTCAAGTCAATTGGGAGGTAAGTTTGAATGGAGAATAACTGGAGGAAGTAAAGTGTTTTAGATATCTGGGAGTGGATCTGGCAGCAGATGGAACCATGGAAGCAGAAGTGGATCATAGGGTGGGGGAGGGGGCGAAAATCCTGGGAGCCTTTAAAAATGTGTGGAAGTCAAGAACATTATCTCGGAAAGCAAAAATGGGTATGTTTGAAGGAAGACATCAGTATTTTTTTTTTTTTTTTTTTTTTCCCCCCCGCGTTTGCGAGGTAGCGCAAGGAAACAGATGAAAGAAATGGCCCAACCCACCCCCGTACACATTTATATACATACGTCCACACACGCAAATATACATACCTACACAGCTTTCCATGGTTTACCCCAGACGCTTCACATGCCTTGATTCAATCCACTGACAGCACGTCAACCCCGGTATACCACATCGCTCCAATTCACTCTATTCCTTGCCCTCCTTTCACCCTCCTGCATGTTCAGGCCCCGATCACACAAAATCTTTTTCACTCCATCTTTCCACCTCCAATTTGGTCTCCCTCTTCTCCTCGTTCCCTCCACCTCCGACACGTATATCCTCTTGGTCAATCTTTCCTCACTCATTCTCTCCATGTGACCAAACCATTTCAAAACACCCTCTTCTGCTCTCTCAACCACGCTCTTTTTATTTCCACACATCTCTCTTACCCTTACGTTACTTACTCGATCAAACCACCTCACACCACACATTGTCCTCAAACATCTCATTTCCAGCACATCCATCCTCCTGCGCACAACTCTATCCATAGTCCACGCCTCGCAACCATACAACATTGTTGGAACCACTATTCCTTCAAACATACCCATTTTTGCTTTCCAAGATAATGTTCTCGACTTCCACACATTCTTCAAGGCTCCCAGAATTTTCGCCCCCTCCCCCACCCTATGATCCACTTCCGCTTCCATGGTTCCATCCGCTGCCAGATCCACTCCCAGATATCTAAAACACTTCACTTCCTCCAGTTTTTCTCCATTCAAACTCACCTCCCAATTGACTTGACCCTCAACCCTGATGTACATAATAACCTTGCTCTTATTCACATTTACTCTTAACTTTCTTCTTTCACACACTTTACCAAACTCAGTCACCAGCTTCTGCAGTTTCTCACATGAATCAGCCACCAGCGCTGTATCATCAGTGAACAACAACTGACTCACTTCCCAAGCTCTCTCATCCCCAACAGACTTCATACTTGCCCCTCTTTCCAAAACTCTTGCATTTACCTCCCTAACAACCCCATCCATAGACAAATTAAACAACCATGGAGACATCACACACCCCTGCCGCAAACCTACATTCACTGAGAACCAATCACTTTCCTCTCTTCCTACACGTGCACATGCCTTACATCCACGATAAAAACTTTTCACTGCTTCTAACAACTTGCCTCCCACACCATATATTCTTAATACCTTCCACAGAGCATCTCTATCAACTCTATCATATGCCTTCTCCAGATCCATAAATGCTACATACAAATCCATTTGCTTTTCTAAGTATTTCTCACATACATTCTTCAAAGCAAACACCTGATCCACACATCCTCTACCACTTCTGAAACCACTCTGCTCTTCCCCAATCTGATGCTCTGTACATGCCTTCACCCTCTCAATCAATACCCTCCCATATAATTTGCCAGGAATACTCAACAAACTTATACCTCTGTAATTTGAGCACTCACTCTTATCCCCTTTGCCTTTGTACAATGGCACTATGCATGCATTCCGCCAATCCTCAGGCACCTCACCATGAGTCATACATACATTAAATAACCTTACCAACCAGTCAACAATACAGTCACCCCCTTTTTTAATAAATTCCACTGCAATACCATCCAAACCTGCTGCCTTGCCGGCTTTCATCTTCCGCAAAGCTTTTACTACCTCTTCTCTGTTTACCAAATCATTTTCCCTAACCCTCGCACTTTGCACACCACCTCGACCAAAACACCCTATATCTGCCACTCTATCATCAAACGCATTCAACAAACCTTCAAAATACTCACTCCATCTCCTTCTCACATCACCACTACTTGTTATCACCTCCCCATTTGCGCCCTTCACTGAAGTTCCCATTTGCTCCCTTGTCTTACGCACTTTATTTACCTCCTTCCAGAACATCTTTTTATTCTCCCTAAAATTTAATGATACTCTCTCACCCCAACTCTCATTTGCCCTTTTTTTCACCTCTTGCACCTTTCTCTTGACCTCCTGTCTCTTTCTTTTATACGTCTCCCACTCAATTGCATTTTTTCCCTGCAAAAATCGTCCAAATGCCTCTCTCTTCTCTTTCACTAATACTCTTACTTCTTCATCCCACCACTCACTACCCTTTCTAATCAACCCACCTCCCACTCTTCTCATGCCACAAGCATCTTTTGCGCAATCTATCACTGATTCCCTAAATACATCCCATTCCTCCCCCACTCCCCTTACTTCCATTGTTCTCACCTTTTTCCATTCTGTACTCAGTCTCTCCTGGTACTTCCTCACACAAGTCCCCTTCCCAAGCTCACTTACTCTCACCGCCCTCTTCACCCCAACATTCACTCTTCTTTTCTGAAAACCCATACAAATCTTCACCTTTGCCTCCACAAGATAATGATCAGACATCCCTCCAGTTGCACCTCTCAGCACATTAACATCCAAAAGTCTCTCTTTCGCGCGCCTGTCAATTAACACGTAATCCAATAACGCTCTCTGGCCATCTCTCCTACTTACATAAGTATACTTATGTATATCTCGCTTTTTAAACCAGGTATTCCCAATCATCAGTCCTTTTTCAGCACATAAATCTACAAGCTCTTCACCATTTCCATTTACAACACTGAACACCCCATGTATACCAATTATTCCCTCAACTGCCACATTACTCACCTTTGCATTCAAATCACCCAACACTATAACCCGGTCTCGTGCATCAAAACCACTAACACACTCATTCAGCTGCTCCCAAAACACTTGCCTCTCATGATCTTTCTTCTCATGCCCAGGTGCATATGCACCAATAATCACCCATCTCTCTCCATCAACTTTCAGTTTTACCCATATTAATCTAGAATTTACTTTCTTACATTCTATCACATACTTCCACAACTCCTGTTTCAGGAGTACTGCTACTCCTTCCCTTGCTCTTGTCCTCTCACTAACCCCTGACTTTATTCCCAAGACATTCCCAAACCACTCTTCCCCTTTACCCTTGAGCTTCGTTTCACTCAGAGCCAAAACATCCAGGTTCCTTTCCTCAAACATACTTCCTATCTCCTTTTTTCACATCTTGGTTACATCCACACACATTTAGGCACCCCAATCTGAGCCTTCGAGGAGTATGAGCACTCCCCGCGTGACTCCTTCTTCTGTTTCCCATTTTAGAAAGTTAAAAAATACAAGGAGGGGAGGATTTCTGGCCCCCCGCTCCCGTCCCCTCTAGTCGCTTTCTACGACACGAGAGGAATGCGTGGGAAGTATTCTTTCACCCCTATCCCCAGGGATAATATACATATATATATACACATACACACACATACACACACACACACGCACATATACACACACACACACACATACATATATATACATGTGAAAAATGTAAGAAACAATTTAGAAAACTGAAACTTCTAGCTTGAAATGAAATGAAAAAATGAATGTCACATAATGGTTCAACCTCTGGCTATGGAAAAAGGAAATGTTTAATTTATTTACACAAACGTCAGTAGTAGTTCTCATCAATTTAACCACTGTATCAATAAGCTTCAATGTCTAAGCTACATTTTTTCCAATTTCACTATTTTCTTGTCAAAGCACCATGTATGAAAACTATCACTCCAGTAACACAACTATAAACATTTACTTCCCCTTTAAAAAAAGTTTTGGGGAAGTCTGTCCCGATACACTGCGGGACACTCTACCACCTGGCGAGGTTTGTGTTGCAATGGTTCTTGATTTTCAAACGTAGTAGCATCACTGGTGGGCCAAGGTAGTTCCGTTGGCGAAGAGGAGCTCATGAAACATGTCGGAAAGCATGCTACTGCAGGCAGGAGTGAAGGCTGATGCAAACTGGTATCGCTCTGAATGATGTGATGGGGACGAGATGATCCTCTGACTCACGTCCTCTAGTGCTCGGTCTCAGGAAATCGTATGATAAAAGTAGGGAGGAACGCTTCTAATGTGTCTACTGTTTTACGGTGATCCGGGTCCACCCACTTCGTCTGTCATGCCTCACTTCATCCTTGTATCTTCCATCAAGATTCTTTCTAAAACACGAGGAGCATGAATGGAACAGCTGCTCCAAAAAGTGCTAGGTCTTGCATGAATGTGACAACTCGCCTCAGTAAAATACCTCCAGGCCTTCTATATTATGAACTGCAATCCTTAAGCACTTTGAGGCACTGGTTTACAGGGTTCAGTGTGTAATTTCCTTATGAAGAGAGCTGGTCTTGCTCCTTAAAGCTCATAAGCTATGGAAAAAAGCCAACTGGTCCAGCAAGTAACTCACACTACTGAAGTATTAGAGAAAACAAAATTAACGACATTCTGCAAGCAACTTTCTGTGGTTTTGTATTTGTATTTGAACATATTTCTATTATGCAGTAAGGAAATGGTGTTGATTTTATTTTTGTTTACGCCTGGGCAGTTCTCATTATGAAGGCCCAGCATCACTTATATTTCTATCATCTTTTTCCATATTTGTATTTGGTAAATATCTTTTGTCATTGGGCGAAATGATTGACTACAATCTGCATTTTATTTTTTTTTCATTTATCATAGGGTTTAATCACAGCATTAGATCATATACTACATCAAATGAGTAGCAGTATTAATAGATTAAGAAATCTCAAATACATAAATGCCCATACATGCACATATACAACATATATATTTCACTGTATACATACACAGACATATACGTATATTCCTCTTTTTCTTTTAAACTATTCGCCATTTTCCGTGTTAGCGAGGTAGCGTTAAGAACAGAGGACTGGGCCTTTTTTGGAATATCCTCACCTGGCCCCCTCTGTTCCTTCTTTTGGAAAATTAAAAAAAAAAAAAAAAAACGAGAGGGGAGGATTTCCAGCCCCCCACTCCCTCCCTTTTTAGTCACCTTCTACGACACACAGGAAAACGTGGGAAGTATTCTTAATCCCCTATCCCCATATATACATATATACACGTACATATTCATACTTGCTGGTTTCATCCATTCCCATCACCACCCCCTCCTCAGAAAAGGTGCTAAATTAGATGTACTTCTAATTTATGTTCAGTCAGGAGCTTAGGAAATGCAAAAAGGTGCAATATTTCTTTTATTTTTCTATCAGTTTTGGAAAGTAAATAAAATGCCAAAAAGTTGCTGTGCGATAATTTTTCTGTTGTATAGATAGAAGATATTTTATTATTTTTATTTTGCTTTGTCGCTGTCTCCTGCGTTAGCGAGGTAGCGCAAAGAAACAGACAAAATAATGCCCCAACCCACCCACATACACATGTATAAACATACGCGTCCACACACGCAAATATACATACCTATACATCTCAACGTATACATATATATACACACACAGACATATACATATATATACACATGTACATAATTCATACTGTCTGCCTTTATTCATTCCCATCGCCACCCCACCACACACAAAATAACAACTTCCTCCCCCCAAATGTGTGTGAGGTAGCGCTAGGAAAAGTCAACAAAGGTCACTTTCGTTCACACTCAGTCTCTAGCTGTCATGTAATAATGCACCGAAACCACAGCTCCCTTTCCACATCCAGGCCCCACAGAACTTTCCATGGTTTACCCCAGACGCTTCATATGCTTTGGTTCAATCCATTGACAGCACATTGGCCCCCGGTATACCACATCGTTCCAATTCACTCTATTCCTTGCACGCCTTTCACCGTCCTGCATGTTCAGGCCCCGATCACTCAAAATCTTTTTCACTCCATCTTTCCACCTCCAATTTGATCTCCCACTTCTCATTCCCTCCACCTCTGACACATATATCCTCTTTGTCAATCTTTCCTCACTCATTCTCTCCATGTGACCAAACCATTTCAAAACACCCTCTTCTGCTCTCTCAACCACACTCTTTTTATTACCACACATCACTCTTACCCTTACATTACTTACACGATCAAACCAACTCACACCACATATTGTCCTCAAACATCTCATTTCCAGCACATCCACCCTCCTCCGCACAACTCTATCTATAGCCCACGCCTCACAACCATATAACATTGTTGGAACCACTATTCCTACAAACTTACCCATTTTTGCTTTCCGAGATAATGTTCTCGACTTCCACACATTCTTCAACGCTCTCAGAACTTTCGCCCTCTCCCCCACCCTATGACTCACGTCCGCTTCCATGGTTCCATCTGCTGCCAAATCCACTCCCAGATATCTAAAACGCTTCACTTCCTCCAGTTTTTCTCCATTCAAACTTACCTCCCAATTGACTTGTCCCTCAACCCTACTGTACCTAATAACCTTGCTCTTAATTTACATTTACTCTTCGCTTTCTTCTTTCACACACTTTACCAAACTCAGTCACCAGCTTCTGCAGTTTCTCACACAAATCAGCCACCAGCGCTGTATCATCAGCAAACAACAACTGACTTACTTCCCAAGCTCTCTCATCCACAACAGACTGCATACTTGCCCCCTTTTCTAAAACTCTTGCATTCACCGCCCTAACAACCCATCCATAAACAAATTAAACAACCATGGAGACATCACACACCCCTGCCGCAAACCTACATTCACTGAGAACCAATCACTTTCCTCTCTTCCTACACGTACACATGCCTTACATCCTAAATAAAAAGTTTTCACCGCTTCTAACAACTTGCCTCCCACACCATATATTCTTAATACCTTCCACAGAGCATCTCTATAAACTCTATCATATGCCTTCTCCAGATCCATAAATGCTACATACAAATCCATTTGCTTTTCTAGGTATTTCTCACATACATTCTTCAGAGCAAACACCTGATCCACACATCCTCTACCACTTCTGAAACCACACTGCTCTTCCCCAATCTGATGCTCTGTATGTGCCTTCACCCTCTCAATCAATACCCTCCCATATAATTTCTGAGGAATACTCAACAAACTTACACTTCTGTAAATTGAGCACTCACTTTTATCCCCTTTGCCTTTGTACAATGGCATTATGCAAGCATTCTGCCAATTCTCAGGCACCTCACCATGAGTCATACATACATTAAATAACCCTACCAACCAGTCAACAATACAGTCACTCCCTTTTTTAATAAATTCCAATGCAGTACCATCCAAACCCACTGCCTTGCCAGCTTTCATCTTCCGCAAAGCTTTTACTACCTCTTCCATGTTTACTAAATAATTTTCCTTAACCCTCTCACTTTGGACACCACCTCGACCAAAACACCCTATATCTGCCACTCTATCATCAAACACATTCAACAAACCTTCAAAATACTCACTCCATCTCTTCTCACATCACCACTACTTGTTATCACCTCCCCATTAGCCCCCTTCACTGAAGTTCCCATTTGCTCCCTTGTCTTATGCACTTTATTTACTTCCTTCCAAAACATCTTTTTACTCTCCCTAAAATTTAATGATACTCTCACCCCAACTCTCATTTGCCCTCTTTTTCACCTCTTGCACCTTTCTCTTGACCTCCTGCCTCTTTCTTTTATACATCTACCACTCATTTGCATTATTTCCCTGCAAAAATCGTCCAAATGCCTCTCTCTTCTCTTTCACTAATAATCTTACTTTTTCATCCCACCACTCACTACCCTTTCTAATCTGCCCACCTCTCGTGCTTCTCATGCCACAAGCATCTTTTGCGCAAGCCATCACTGCTTCCCTTGATACATCCCATTCCTCCCCCACTCCCCTTACGCCCTTTGTTCTCACCTTTTTCCATTCTGTACTCAGTCTCCCCTGGTACTTCCTCACACAAGTCTCCTTCCCAAGCTCACTTACTCTCACCACTCTTTTCACCCCAATATTCTTCTTTTCTGAAAACCTCTACAAATCTTCACCTTTGCCCTCACAAGATAATGATCAGACATCCCTCCAGTTGCACCTCTCAGCACATTAATATCCAAAAGTCTCTCTTTTGCGCATCTATCAATTAACACATTATCCAATAATGATCTCTGGCCATCTTTCCTACTTACATACGTATACTTATGTATATCTCTCCTTTTAAACCAGGTATTCCCAATCACCAGTCCTTTTTCAGCACAGAAATCTACAAGCTCTTCACAATTTCCATATACAACACTGAACACCCCATGTACACTAATTATTCCCTCAACTGCCACATTACTCACTTTTGCATTCAAATCACCCATCACTATAACCCGGTCTCTTGCATCTAAACTACTAACACACTCACTCAGCTGCTTCCAAAACACTTGCCTCTCATGATCTTTCTTCTCATGCCCAGGTGCATATGCACCAATAATCACCCATCTCTCCATCCACTTTCAGTTTTACCCATATCAGTTTAGAGTTTACTTTCTTACACTCTATCACATACTCCCACCACTCCTGTTTCAGGAGTAGTGCTACTCCTTCCCTTGCTCTTGTCCTCTCACTAACCCTTGACTACTCCCAAGACATTCCCAAACCACTCTTCCCCTTTACCCTTGAGCTTCTTTTCACTCAGAGCCGAAACATCCAGGTTTCTTTCCTCAAACATACTACCTATCTCTCCTTTTTTCTCATCTTGGTTACATCTACACACATTTAGACACCCCAATCTGAACCTTCGAGGAGGATGAGCACTCCCCATGTGATTCCTTCTTCTGTTTCCCCTTTTAGAAAGTTAAGATACGAGGAGGGGAGGGTTTCCAGCCCCCCGCTCCCGTCCCCTTTAGTTGCCTTCTACGATACGTGAGGAATGTGTGGGAAGTATTCTTTCTCCCCTATCCCCAGGTAGAAGAATATCAGTATTATATACTCAATTTACTCACCTTCATTTTTTCATGCTTGATCGCAGTTTCCATTGTTAGTGCCTGGAAACAGATGAAGAAAGACTCATCCACTCATGTACACGTGTATAAACATATATGTACTTATACATATATACTCATGCATACACATTTTTTTTTTATTATTATACTTGATCGCTGTTTCTTGCATCAGTAAGGTAACGCCTGGAAACAGACAAAGAAAGACCTATGTACTCGCATACATATATACATTATTTTATTTATTTTATTTATTTTGCTTTGTCGCTGTCTCCCGCGTTTGTGAGGTAGCGCACGGAAATAGATGAAAGAAATGGCCTAACCCACCCCCATACACATGTATATACATACATGTCCACACACACAAATATACATACCCCTACATCTCAATGTACACATATATATACACACACAGACATATACATATATACACATGTACATAATTCATACTGTCTGCCTTTATTTATTCCCATCACCACCTCGCCACACATGGAATAACATCCCCCTCCCCCCTCATGTGTGCGAGGTAGCGCTAGGAAAAGACAACAAAGGCCCCATTTGTTCACACTCAGTCTCTAGCTGTCATGTAATAATGCCCGAAACCACAGCTCCCTTTCCACATCCAGGCCCCACAGAACTTTCCATGGTTTACCCCAGATGCTTCACATTCCCTGATTCAATCCATTGACAGCACGTCGACTCCAGTATACCGCATCGATCCAATTCACTCTATTCCCTGCCCGCCTTTCACCCTCCTGCATGTTCAGGCCCCGATCACTCAAAATCTTTTTCACTCCATCTTTCCACCTCCAATTTGGTCTCCCACTTCTCGTTCCCTCCACCTCCAACACATATATTCTGTTGGTCAATCATTCCTCACTCATTCTCTCCATGTGCCCAAACCATTTCAAAACACCCTCTTCTGCTCTCTCAACCATGCTCTTTTTATTTCCACACATCTCTCTTACCCTTACGTTACTTACTCGATCAAACCACCTCACACCACATATTGTCCTCAAACATCTCATTTTCAGCACATCCACCCTCCTGCGCACAACTCTATCCATAGCCCACGCCTCGCAACCATACAACATTGTTGGAACCACATTGTTCATACATACCCATTTTTGCTTTCGGAGATAATGTTCTCAACTTCCAAACATTCTTCAAGGCCCCCAGGATTTTCGCCCCTCCCCCACCCTATGATCCACTTCCGCTTCCATGGTTCCATCCGCTACCAAATCCACTCCCAGATATCTAAAACACTTTACTTCCTCTAGTTTTTCTCCTTTCAAACTTACCTCCCAATTGACTTGACCCTGAACCCTACTGTACCTAATGACCTTGCTCTTATTCACATTTACTCTTAACTTTCTTCTTTCACACACTTTACCAAACTCAGTCACCAGCTTCTGCAGTTTCTCACATGAATCAGCCACCAGCGCTGTATCATGAGCAAACAACAACTGACTCACTTCCCAAGCTCTCTCATCCACAACAGACTTCATACTTGCCCCTCTTTCCAAAACTCTTGCATTCACCTCCCTAACCACCCCATCCATAAACAAATTAAACAACCATGGAGACATCACACACCCGTGCCTTAAACCTACATTCACTGAGAACCAATCACTTTCCTCTCTTCCCACACGTACACATGCTTTACATCCTCGATAAAAACTTTTCACTGCTTCTAACAACTTGCCTCCCACACCATATATTCTTAGTACCTTCCACAGAGCATCTCTATCAACTCTATCATATGCCTTCTCCAGATCCATAAAGGCTACATACAAATCCTTTTGCTTTTCTAAGTATTTCTCATATACATTCTTCAAAGCAAACACCTGATCCACACATCCTCTACCACTTCTGAAACCACACTGCTCTTCCCCAATCTGATGCTCTGTATATGCCTTCACTCTCTCAATCAATACCCTACCATATAATTTACCAGGAATACTCAACAAACTTATACCTCTGTAATTTGAGCACTCACTCTTATCCCCTTTGCCTTTTTACAATGGCACAATGCAAGTATTCCGCCAATCCTCAGGCACCTCACCATGAATCATACATACATTAGATAACCTTACCAACCAGTCACCAATACAGTCACCCCCTTTTTTAATGAATTCCACTTCAATACCATCCAAACCTGCTGCCTTACCGGCTTTCATCTTCCACAAAGCTTTTACTACCTCTTCTCTGTTTACCAAATCATCCTCCCTAACCCTCTCACTTTGCACACCACCTCGACCAAAACATATATCTGCCACTCTATCATCAAACACATTCAACAACCCTTCAAAATACTCACTCCATCTCCTTCTCACATCACCACTACTTGTTATCACATCCCCATGAGCCCCCTTCACTGAAGTTCCCATTTGCTCCCTTGTCTTATGCACTTTATTTACCTCCTTCCAGAACATCTTTTTATTCTCCCTAAAATTTAATGATACTCTCTCACCCCAACTCTCATTTGCCCTCTTTTTCACCTCTTGCACCTTTCTCTTGACCTCCTGCCTCTTTCTTTTTATACATCTCCCACTCATTTGCATTATTTCCCTGTAAAAATCGTCCAAATGCCTCTCTCTTCTCTTTCACTAATAATCTTACTTCTTCATCCCACCACTCACTACCCTTTCTAATCAACCCACCACCCATGCTTCTCATGCCACAAGCATCTTTTACGCAAGTCATCACTGCTTCCTAGAATAAATCCCATTCCTCCCCCACTCCCCTTACACCCTTTGTTCTCACCTTTTTCCATTCTGTACTCAGTCTCTCCTGGTACTTCCTCACACAAGTCTCCTTCCCAAGCTCACTTACTCTCACCACCCTCTTCACCCCAACGTTCTCCCTTCTTTTCTGAAAACCCATACAAGTCTTCACCTTCGCCTAAGCAAGATAATGATCAGACATCCCTCCAGTTGCACCTCTCAGCACATTAACATCCAAAAGTCTCTCTTTCGCGCGCCTGTCAATTAACACGTAATCCAATAACGATCTCTGGCCATCTCTACTACTTACATACGTATGCTTATGTATATCTCACTTTTTAAACCAGGTATTCCCAATCACCAGTCCTTTTTCAGCACATAAATGTACAAGCTCTTCACCATTTCCATATACAACACTGAACACCCCATGTATACCAATTATTCCCTCAACTGCCACATTACTCACCTTTGCATTCAAATCACCCATCACTTTAACCCGGTCTTGTGCATCAAAACCACTAACACACTCATTCAGCTGCTCCCAAAACACTTGCCTCTCATAATCTTTCTTCTCATGCCCAGGTGCATATGCACCAATAATCACCCATCTCTCTCCATCAACTTTCAGTTTTACCTATATTAATCTAGAATTTACTTTCTTACATTCTATCACATACTCCCACAACTCCTGTTTCAGGAGTTATCTACAGATATACATACACAGCCATATAGATATATTTACACATGTACATATTCATACTCACTCTCCTTCATCCATTCCTGTCAACACCCTGCCCCTCAGGAAACAGCATTGCCACTGCGTGTCAGTGAAGTAGTGTCAGGAAAAGACAAAAAAGGCCACAAACGTTAACACCCAATCTCTGTTTGTCATGTGTAATACACTGAAATCACAACTCCCTATCCACATCCAGGCCCCACATAACTTTCCATGGTTTACCCCAGACATTTCTCATGCCCTGGATCAGTCCATTGATAGACATATACATATACACACATATACATCTTCAGAATGCTTGCCTTCATCCATTCCTTACGCCACTATGCCCAAGAGGACACAACACTGATGCATGAAGGAAAAGAAAAATGGATGAAATATACATACACTCTCTCCTCCTCCCTCACACCAGATCACCACCTCCTGTGTCAGTAAGGTAGTGCCTGGAAATAGACAAAGAAAGCCCACATCTGTTCACACTCATTCTCTAAAACTGATGTGTGATGCACAGAAACAACAGCTTCCTATCCACATCAAGGCCCCACAGACCTTCAGTTTACATGGTAGAAACAAAATTGTTCTGCCATAAATACTCCATCTTTAAAGTCTGTACATATGGAAATGATGACTAAGATATATATTCAGCTTATGACATAAAAAGAACAAATATGATTTTTTTATTTTTTATTCACCATTTCCAGTGTGAGCAAGGTAGCATTAAGGACTGATGAGTGAGCCATAGAGGGAAAATCATCACATAGACCTCTTCTCTGTTCCCTCTTATGGAAAAGTAAAATTGGAGGAGAGGATTCCCAGCCCCCCTCTCCCAACTTAGAAGTATACTTCATATATATATTTCTACTAGTAAAATAAATCAACCATGCACCTAAATGGAATATAAGACAAATTTCCAATTGAAATATATAGTATACTGCTGTAAAACAAGCATTTTCTTGCACATACACTAAAAATATGGCTTATAGATGTACTGAATATAGAATAAAGTACAGTTTTGTATGACAGGAAAAAATAACAATATATGCAATTTCAGTTTGTACTTTTTCATTACTACTTTGTTTTTGATGTTGATGGACCATCTGGTTATGCCAAGGAACTTGAGCCTTCATTGTTGAAATTGGTCGTGAATGTTTCTGGCGCCTCATGTGCACTGTTGGTAGTTCATATCCCCTGCAGGATTTAGATTCTTCAATGCACCCCGGCTGTAATTGTGCCATTGTCCTTGGTGAAATGTGCCATTATTTACATGTGCGCAGTCAATTAGGTCTAGGGGAGAGTAGAGTTACTCCTGAGGTAAATGCACAAGACAGTTGTGGCTAATGCAGTTGTTTCCATATTGTTTGGGAGTTGTTCTAATTGGTTTGTCTGTAGATCTGGAATCAACTAGTTAAGATGGCAAAGGAATTTTCAGAGATCTTCCTTTTACATGAGAGAGATAATTATGTTTCCCCTGCATTTATTGTCTTAGTTTAGGTTTCATTAGGTATGGCTTTATTGGAGAGACAGCATCCCTGGCAGTCATTTAATGGTATTTTCTGTCTGAGAATGGCAGTTTTTCTCCTTGAGGAATATTCAGTATGCTGTAATAAAGAGCTTTTCTCCCACACTGTAACATCACTAGCTCTCCCATTATCACCATGATCCATGAAGAGAAACTTGCCATAATCTACAAGGGCCATGAAAATAGCACTGAAAAATTAAGATATTCCTTATATCATAGCTTTTAGTGTCATATTGCACCCTAAAATCTGTTGCTAAATACCAAATTTTGATGGCTAGTCTTTCTTCTGGTATTATGGCTCTCCTCATGCTTGCATCATTTCTCGAGATTATTGGACATATTAGGCATAGAAGTCATTCAAATTGGCACTTGTCCAGCCTCTTGGAGTTCCTGCAACATTCTTGATCTTCAAGAGATAGTTCGCAAATTAATTTCCAAAAACCTTAGTTTTTTCTCTTCATGCCAACCATCTACGTGTTCGCACCCTCCTCATAGACTTTTTAGTTTTTTTCTTGTGCTGATAAGAGAATTATGGTGAGAACAGTGATCTGGCTAGTGTCCTCATCAGCTATATCATTTGTTTACAAGACTTGTTTCCAGATCCCAGAACCCATTTCGTGTGGTTGAAAGTCCAAGGTAAAATGTAAAAAAGTAAAGGAAGATTTGATGCTGTGTGATGTCCCCTTTAGTGGGATAAGTGAGTAATTATGTAATCCACTTTTCAACTGCATGTTAGAAGAGTTGACCAACAGGAGTCAGAGTGGGGAGCTGGAAATCCTTCCACTTTTTACTATTGGTTTTCAGATACAGGAAGAGAAGAAGGAACCACACAAAGGTTTGTCCTTGAAGGCTCATGCTTGGTTGTCTCACTGTGTGTTCCTGTATCTAGGATGGAAAAAAAAAAGGGGAAATAATGCTTTATTTGATAAAAGTAACTCAGAAATTTTGCTTTGAGTGAAATTAAGTTAAAGAAGAAGGGGGTAAAATGGTTCAGAAATGTTTCAGGGTAAAGACCAGAGATATTGAGAGGGAAGGAATGAAAGAAGAGGTGGTAATTCTAATGAGAAAAGGTAGTAAGAACAAGATTGATATAGGTTAGAATGAAAGTAGATTATAAGAGATGAGAGATTCTTCATGCTTATGCACCTGGTAATGAGCGGAGTTAAGAAGAAAAGAGAGGAGCTGAGTGAGTGTTTTCCCAGTTTCGATACAAGAAACCAGATCATGGTACTGGGTGATCATGGTGTAAAAGTGGGTGATTTAACACTTGAAGGTTTAATAAGGGCACATTGGGTCCTTGGTTTAAATGAAACTAAGGAAGAGCTTCTCACAGTCATATAAGGCAACCAAAGGGGATGGGAGCGGGGGGGCTGGAAACCCTCCCCTCCTTGTATTTTAACTTTCTAAAAGGGGAAACAGAAGAAGGAGTCACGCGGGGAGTGCTCATCCTCCACGAAGGCTCAGATTGGGGTGTCTAAATGTGTGTGGATGTAACCAAGATGAGAAAAAAGGAGAGATAGGTAGTATGTTTGAGGAAAGGAACCTGGATGTTTTGGCTCTGAGTGAAACGAAGCTCAAGGGTAAAGGGGAAGAGTGGTTTGGGAATGTCTTGGGAGTAAAGTCAGGGGTTAGTGAGAGGACAAGAACAAGGGAAGGAGTAGCAGTACTCCTGAAACAGGAGTGGTGGGAGTATGTGATAGAGTGTAAGAAAGTAAAGTCTAGATCGAAAGAGTGTCAGAAAGTAAACTCTAGATTGATATGGGTAAAACTGAAAGTTGATGGAGAGAGATGGGTGATTATTGGTGCATATGCACCATTGCATGAGAAGAAAGATCATGAGAGGCAAGTGTTTTGGGAGCAGCTGAGTGAGTGTGTTAGTAGTTTTGATGCACGAGACCGGGTTATAGTGATGGGTGATTTGAATGCAAAGGTGAGTGATGTGGCAGTTGAGGGAATAATTGGTGTACATGGGGTGTTCAGTGTTGTAAATGGAAATGATGAAGAGCTTGTAGATTATGTGCTGAAAAAGGACTGGTGATTGGGAATAGCTGGTTTAAAAAGAGAGATATACATAAGTATACGTATGTAAGTAGGAGAGATGGCCAGAGATCGTTATTGGATTACGTGTTAATTGATAGGTGCGCGAAAGAGAGACTATTGGATGTTAATGTGCTGAGAGGTGCAACTGGAGGGATGTCTGATCATTATCTTGTGGAGGCAAAGGTGAAGATTTGTAGAGGTTTTCAGAAAAAAAGAGAGAGTGTTGGGGGGAAAAGAGTGGTGAGAGTAAGTGAGCTTGGGAAGGAGACTTTATGTGAGGAAGTACTAGGAGAGACTGAGTACAAAATGGAAAAAGGTGAGAAGAAAGGACGTAAAGGGAGTGGGGGAGGAATGGAATGTATTTAGGGAAGCAGTGATGGCTTGTGCAGAAGATGCTTATGGCATGAGAAGCATGGGAGGTGAACAGATTAGAAAGGGTAGTGAGTGGTGGGATGAAGAAGTGAGTAGTAGTGAAAGAGAAGAGAGAGGATATTTGGACGATTTTTGCAGGGAAAAATGCAAATGAGTGGGAGATGTATAAAAGGAAGAGGCAGGAGGTCAAGAGAAAGGTGCAAGAGGTGAAAAAGATGGCAAATGAGAGTTGGGATGAGAGAGTATCATTAAATTTTAGGGAGAATAAAAGGATGTTTTGGAAGGAGGTAAATAAAGTGCATAAGACAAGGGAACAAATGGGAACTTCAGTGAAGGGGGCTCATGGGGATGTGATAACAAGTAGTGGTGATGTGAGAAGGAGATGGAGTGAGTATTTTGAAGGTTTGTTGAATGTATTTGATGATAGAGTGGCAGATATAGGGTGTGATGGTCGAGGTGGTGTGCAAAGTGAGAGGGCTAGGGAAAATGATTTGGTAAACAGAGAAGAGATAGTAAAAGCTTTGCGGAAGATGAAAATTGGCAAGGCAGTGGGTTTGGATGGTATTGCAGTGGAATCTATTAAAAAAAGGGGGGTGACGGTACTGTTGACTGGTTGGTAAGGTTATTTAATGTATGTATGACTCATGGTGAGGTGCCTGAGGATTGGCGGAATGCTTGCATAGTGCCTTTGTTCAAAGGCAAAGGGGATAAAAGTGAGTACTCAAATTACAGAGGTATAAGTTTGTTGAGTATTCTTGGGAAATTATATGGGAGGGTATTGATTGATCGGGATCAAGGCATGTACAGAGCATCAGATTGGGGAAGAGCAGTGTGGTTTCAGAAGTGGTGGAGGATGTGTGGATCAGGTGTTTGCTTTGAAGAATGTATGTGAGAAATACTTAGAAAAGCAAATGGATTTGTATGTAGCATTTATGGATCTGGAAAAGGCATATGATAGTGTTGATAGAGATGCTCTGTGGAAGGTATTAAGAATATATGGTGTGGGAGGCAAGTTGTTAGAAGCAATGAAAAGTTTTTATTTAGGATGTAAGGCATGTGTACGTGTAGGAAGAGAGGAAAGTGATTGGTTCTCAATGAATGTAGGTTTGCAGCAGGGGTGTGTGATGTCTCCATGGTTGTTGAATTTGTTTATGGATGGGGTTGTTATGGAGGTGAATGCAAGAGTTTTGGAAAGAGGGGCAAGTATGAAGTCTGTTGTGGATGAAAGAGCTTGGGAAGTGAGTCAGTTGTTGTTCGCTGATGATACAGCGCTGGTAGCTGATTCATGTGAGAAACTGCAGAAGCTGGTGACTGAGTTTGGTAAAGTGTGTGAAAGAAGAAAGCTGAGAGTAAATGTGAATAAGAGCAACATTATTAGGTACAGTAGGGTTGAGGGACAAGTCAATTGGGAGGTAAGTTTGAATGGAGAAAAACTGGACGAAGTTAAAGTGTTTTAGATATCTGGGAGTGGATTTGGCAGCGGATGGAACTATGGAAGCGGAAGTGAATCATAGGGTGGGGAGGGGGCGAAAGTTCAGGGAGCCTTGAAGAATGTGTGGAAGTTGAGGACACTATCTCCGAAAGCAAAAATGGGTATGTCTGAAGGAAAAGTGGTTCCAACAATGTTAAATGGTTGTGAGGCGTGGGCTATGGATAGAGTTGTGCGGAGGAGGGTGGATGTGCTGGAAATGAGATGTTTGAGGACAATATGTGATGTGAGGTGGTTTGATTGAGTAAGTGATAATAGGGTAAGAGAGATGTGTGGTAATAAAAAGAGTGTGGTTGAGAGAGCAGAAGAGGGTGTTTTGAAATGGTTTGGTCACATGGAGAGAATGAGTGAGGAAAGATTGACCAACAGAATATATGTGTCAGAGGTGGAGGGAACGAGGAGAAGTGGGAGACCAAATTGGAGGTGGAAAGATGGAGTGAAAAAGATTTTGAGTGATAGGGGCCTGAACATGCAGGAGTGTGAAAGGCATGCAAGGAATAGAGTGAATTGGAACGATGTGGTATACCGGGGTGGATGTGCTGTCAATGGATTGAACCAGGGCATGTGAAGCGTCTGGGGTAAACCATGGAAAGTTGTGTGGGGCCTGGATGTGGAAAGGGAGCTGTGGTTTTGGTGCATTATTACATGACAGCTAGAGACTGAGTGTGAACGAATGTACTCTTTGTTGTCTTCCTAGCGCTACCTCGCACACGTGAGGGGGAAGGGGTTTGTTATTTCAAGTGTGGCAGGGTGGCAGTGGAAATGAATAAAGGCAGACTATGAATTATGTACATATGTATATATGTATATATGTCTGCGTGTGTATATATATGTATACGATGAGATGTATAGGTATGTATATGTGCGTGTGTGGACGTGTATGTATATACATGTGTATGTGGGTGGGGTGGGCCATTCTTTCGTCTGTTTCCTTGCACTACCTTGCTAACGCGGGAGACAGCGACAAAGAAAAAAAAAAAAGTATACATGGGTGAGTGAGGTTAGGGGCTATTAGTCATTATTGGATTGAGTGCTCATTGAGTCGTGCAAAGGAGAGGATGTTAGATGCGAGTATTGTTAGAGGAATGGCAGGTGGAATGTCAGATCAATTTTTAGTGGAGATGAGTGTGAGAGTTTTGCTTAGGTTTTAGGTTAAGAATAAAGGATATGTGAAAAAGGTTATGAGAATGAGTGAACTTGGGGTTTTGTGTAGAGGTACCAAGAGGGATAGAGGGAAGAATGGCATACAGTGACAACAAATGGAATATGGGGAGTAGAAGGTATTTAAGAAGCATTGCTTACAAGTGCAGGTAAAATGTGTGGCATATGGAAGGTGGTATGTAGATGTATGAAAATGAGTAGTAATTGGTGGAATGAGAAAATAAAATCACTAGTGAAAGAGAAAAGGATGCGTGGGTGGTCTTTGCAGGGAAGGAGTGCCTGTGATTGAGAGGAGTACAAGAGAAAGTAGCAGAAGGTCAAGAGAAATGAACAAGATTAACAAAAGAAGGCAAATGAGATTTTAGATTGATGAGAGTGTATGAATGACCTTTGGAGAGAATAAGAAACTGTTTTAGGAGGAGATGAACCTTTTAAGGTGAGTTGGAAAAGTTTGGTTGACAGGAAGGAAAATGGATGGGCAAGTGGTAACGGTCAAAGAGGTGGTGGAAAAGAACTGAAGTGAATATTCAGGAAGGCTGCTAAATGTGTTTAATGGTAGGATCTTGGATGTGATGTCTTTTTGATGAGGTGGTACGGGAAGTGCCAGTGATGTGAATGGTATTGTGAAAAGAGGAGAAGTGAAAGCCTTGCTTAAGATAGAGGGGATAGGATTGCAGTAGAGTTGATAAAGAATGGAGGTGGCACTACTCTTGATTGGCTAGTCAAGGTGTTTGACAACTGTATGGCAAACAGCCTTGATACAGCTATGCACATTTAAGCATTCCAGCTTGAGCCTTTGAGAAAAAATCGTCAATTTGTCTCTTCCTCATTTTGAAAAGTGACACTGCTATACTCGATTTGACGGTTTCCAGCCTTCTGGTCACAGCTCTGTTGGTGGTTCTTTTAGGAAAATTAGGATATACATAGTTATTATTCTCTTTCCCTCATTCATAGTGTTATTGAATATTACAAGTGAAGTATAAACTTACCATTAGATTAGCCTAAGAATACATTTATAGTAAAAAACTGAACTTTGATTTTAATATATTTTTGTAGGCTTTGTCTGCATCTGACTTGAGTCTGGTTGTGTTTGTTTGTGAGCGTGTCAATCCACAGCAAGTCTTCAACATGACTCCGTGTCCCCTGTCTCAAGATGTCCTCCTCTCCCTCGTCAACCAACTATCCCATGATCTTTCCACGTTCACAGACCTCAAAATGAAGTAAGTTAAACTTTCTGTTAGATAAGATCAATGTAGGTCATGTTAGTTTTCCATTATTATTTTTTATGATTACTCCAGTGTAAGGGAAAAAAAATGTCCCCCTTCCTATACATTTTTAAAGGTGATGTCGCTCTTACATTTTATTACTTAGTCATCTCTCTTATGGCTTTGATCACATCTGCTGATGCCTGGACTAGGAATAGGCAAGGTTCTTGGGGTATTTTAGGTCCATATTTTGGGTTCATAGGGTTTTGATCTTCTGAATGAGATGTGGCATTAATGAGATGTAGGAAACAGCCACCTGATCATGTGTTCGAGTGCCCTTTGTGACCGGAAATCATATATGTACACACATTTTTGTGCCTTTAACGGAAAATTTGGGCTTTCTTCTCTAGAAAGGTAAGAGCTAACCATCATGAAGCACAGGTGTAAGAAACACAGTGCCCAAAAGCAAAATACGTTAAAGGAAGTGGCAATCTGGAAGAGTAAGGAAAGAATGTTGTTTCCTCAAGATAGCCAGAGGCACACTGGGGTTAGGGGGTGCTCACATCATAAGAAACATTAATCTCATTGCCCAGATGTACAGTGATTTCACCCTATGAGCATCACATGCTCGTACCCACAATAAACCTTAGCTGTGTATTGCTTTCTAAGTATGTGGGGGTGGATTATGTTTTTTTGCAGAATTGATATTTGTGTGTTATGGGGAGAGTGTTTTGCACTCGTGTTGTTTTCTGAGTGTGATTGGAGGTTTTTACTTTAGGGTTACACAAATCGTGTAGTGGACCCAAAGTCCCAACCAAAAGTTGACAATAATCTGAATATTATATATATTTTCCATCATCGGATGGTTACATCAGTAACTCAGCCTTGTTGGTGATTAGTCATCAGAGCCAGATGGGTATCTCTTTTTCCATGAAAAAATGTTTTATGTGTATTTCTTCATTTATATAGTATAGTTCAGGTTGTTTTGTGAGACTAATTTCACTACTGGATGAATTATTATAGAATAATACATCATACAGAACATACAGGGAATGGAATTATGAATTCCTGAAGTATCTCATTTCTTCTTAGGCCACTTCCACTTCGGAACATAAACTAAGAAGAATTGCAAAATTTCTAAGGGATATTTGTAATATGTTTTTATCACTTAGAATATGATCTTTGTAATAAATATAAACTGCAAATGTTAGTACACTAAGGTTTTCCAAATGTGTTCCTTGCTCTGCTAGGGACAGTTATGTGACCAGCTCATGTTTTAAGGTGCAAACTTTACAAGAGAGAAATTTTGAGCACAGATTTCTCATAATATATTGTCTCTCCTCTAAAGTCTGACATGCAAGCATGAAATGTTCTCTCGGATAACCCCTTGTCTTTCTGGTGGGGTATCACTGACTTTCCTGATCTTTCTCTATCCTAACAAGTAGATCATAGCCAGTTGCTTGTTATGTGTATATCTTCAGCCCATCCAAGACCACAGCACTGATGATGTCATTAACCCACTTGGTCCTAATCAGCCAAGGCCCTGAATTTCTGTAGGTTGCAAACTGTCAAGACACGCTTCTAGACTGGGATGTCTTTATTATATACTGGTATAATTTTTTAGAAAAGTAGGTGAATGTAGATATATATTATTTTTTTTTATTATACTTAATCGCTGTTTTCCACATCAGCAAGGTATCACCAGGAAACAGATGAAGAATGGCCCATCCACTCATATACCCATATATACACATAAATGCCCATACACACACATACATATCAACTTATACACCTATACATACATAGGGGCAAGTATGAAATCTGTTGGGGATGAGAGAGCTTGGGAAGTGAGTCAGTTGTTGTTCGCTGATGATACAGCGCTGGTGGCTGATTCATGTGAGAAACTGCAGAAGCTGGTGACTGAGTTTGGTAAAGTGTGTGGAAGAAGAAAGTTAAGAGTAAATGTGAATAAGAGCAAGGTTATTAGGTACAGTAGGGTTGAGGGTCAAGTCAATTGGGAGGTGAGTTTGAATGGAGAAAAACTGGAGGAAGTGAAGTGTTTTAGATATCTGGGAGTGGATCTGTCAGCGGATGGAACCATGGAAGCGGAAGTGGATCATAGGGTGGGGGAGGGGGCGAAAATTTTGGGAGCCTTGAAAAATGTGTGGAAGTCGAGAACATTATCTCGGAAAGCAAAAATGGGTATGTTTGAAGGAATAGTGGTTCCAACAATGTTGTATGGTTGCGAGGCGTGGGCTATGGATAGAGTTGTGCGCAGGAGGATGGATGTGCTGGAAATGAGATGTTTGAGGACAATGTGTGGTGTGAGGTGGTTTGATCGAGTAAGTAACGTAAGGGTGAGAGAGATGTGTGGAAATAAAAAGAGCGTGGTTGAGAGAGCAGAAGAGGGTGTTTTGAAATGGTTTGGGCACATGGAGAGAATGAGTGAGGAAAGATTGACCAAGAGGATATATGTGTCGGAGGTGGAGGGAACGAGGAGAAGAGGGAGACCAAATTGGAGGTGGAAAGATGGAGTGAAAAAGATTTTGTGTGATCGGGGCCTGAACATGCAGGAGGGTGAAAGGAGGGCAAGGAATAGAGTGAATTGGAGTGATGTGGTATACAGGGGTTGACGTGCTGTCAGTGGAGTGAATCAAGGCATGTGAAGCGTCTGGGGTAAACCATGGAAAGCTGTGTAGGTATGTATATTTGCGTGTGTGGACGTGTGTATGTACATGTGTATGGGGGGGGGGGGTTGGGCCATTTCTTTCGTCTGTTTCCTTGCGCTACCTCGCAAACGCGGGAGACAGCGACAAAGTATAAAAAAAAAAAAAAAAAAAAAAAAAAACATACATATAGTACACAGACATATACATATATACACATAGGAATATATACATGTACATATTCATACTTGCTTGCCTTCATCCATTCCTGTGGCTACCCTGTTCCCCAGGAAACAGCATCGCTACCCCCTGCATCAGTGAGGTAGCACCAGGAAAATAGACAAAAAAAGGCCACACTCGTTCACAGTCAGTCTCTAGCTGTCATGTGTAGTACACCGTAACCACAGCTCCTTATCCACATCAGTCCACTGACAGCACGTCAACCCTGGTATACTGCATCATTCCAGTTCACTCTATTCCTTGCATGCCTTTCACCCTCCTGTATGCTCAGGCCCCGAGTGCTCAAAATCTTTTTCACTCCATCCTTCCACCTCCAATTTGGTCTCCCACTTCTCCCCATTCCCTCCATCTCTGACACATATATCCTTTTTGTCAATCTTTCCTCACTCATTCTCTCCATATGTCACACCATTTCAATACACCCTCTGCTGCTCTCTCAACCACACTTTTTATTTCCACACATCTCTCTTACCCTTTCATTACTTACTCGATTAAACCACTTTACACCACATAATGTCCTCAGACATTTCATTTCCATCACATCCACCCTCCTCTGTACAACCCTATCCATAGCCCATGCCCCGTAACCATATGATATTGTTGGAACTACTATTCCTTCAAACAAACCCATTTTTTTTCCGAGATAACATTCTCTCCTTCCACACATTCTTCATCACTCCCAAAACCTTTGTCCCCTCCTCCACCCTGTGACTCACTTCGGCTTCCATGGCTCCATTCGCTGCTAAGTCCTTCCCAGATATCTAAAAATCTAAAACATTTCACTTCCTTCAATTTTTCTCCATTCAAACCTACATCCCAATTAACTTGTCCCTTAACCCCACTGAAGCTAATATCCTTTGTTCTTATTCACATTTACTTTCAACTTCCTCCTTTCACGCTTTTTCAAACTCAGTCTCCAGCTTCTGCAGTTTCTCACACAAATCAGCCACCAGAGATTTATCAGCAAACAATGTGGACTGGATAGTTGTAATAGATTATAACAATTTACTCAAGAGAGCTGAGGATCTAATAGTACTACCACGCACTGGCCTATCATGTGACAGAACGGGGTTTGAATCCTTGACTTCCATAGGTAAAAAAATTTTTATTGTTTATATATATGTGTATGAAGGTTTATAAAGGTTATTGGAAAAAAGGAAATGATATAGGGAGAAATAGGGTGGTGAGATATAGGTGGCTTGGAAAAGGAGCTTGTGGGTAGAGTGTATAGTATATGAGATGTCAAAGATGGGTATGTTTGATGGTATAGTACTGTGGGTGGTATTATATGGATTTGAGGCATGGGCCCTAGATGACAAAATATAGAAGAGGTAAATGTTTTAGAAATGAAATGTTTAAGGATGCTTTTGTGTTAAGGTTTGATTATATCTTGATTATATCTTCATTCTCCCCATCCCTGTCCTTCATCCTGTCCAGTTACTTGATTACATCTTCATTCTCCCCATCCCTGTCCCATATCCTGTCCAGTTACTTGATTATATCTTCATTCTCCCCATCCCTGTCCTTCAACCTGTCCAGTTACTTGATTACATCTTCATTCTCCCCAGCTCTGTCCCTTATCCTGCCCAGTTACATTTCTCATATTCTTAGATTGGCTGCTATGAACAGCTGCATTTTTAATGATATAGTAGATAGGTTTCTTAGGTTTCTTTTTCCGTAAGTGGCTTGAAGTTTGTTTCCTTGCTTATAAGCAGTGATGAATCTCCACCCCCCCCCCCTTTTTTTTTTGTGTGTGTGTAAAGCTTTGTAGTGTTTTGCCAAATATTGTAAATGAGAACTTTCTACCTTTTAGTCTTTGAAATGGGTTTGGTAGATTGATCATGTTTTGAATGTTTGAAACAGTATGTTTATTAACATGAATAGTCATTTTTGGCACTCTAACCTCAAGCTGTTGTAACAAATCTATTTTCTCCTCAGGTACTTGGAGGAAGCTGTGATGAACTTGGATGCATCCCACCCTGTAACTCGTGAACACATGCGTCCTGTCTTACAGGGATTTCAGCGTAACCTACACACATATCTGTCAGCAAATCCTAATCACAAGAAAGTAAAGATGCTTCTCATGGCTGTCAACCACCTTGTTGCCTTGTAGACCATTAGATATTAGCTTTGAGATGTAAATACTTTACCCTTACAAAGCCTGTTAGGTGCAAATCACTTAACCTGTCTTTCAGGTGTAAGTAACTTCTGCTCTGTCAGCAGAAAATCATTTAACTTCCTCTTTTTCTATCATGTATCATAATTATATTTCCACCACTTGTGTGATATGTAAATCAATTTTCTTATATGTCGTGAATTTAAATAATCTTTTGTGTTACCTGCCTGTAGATCCATTTGCCACTGCTCAAAACCTTTTTAATTGTTAGATTCTTAATCCTGCCTAGCATTTGAAAATCTTATTAATCCTTTTCATACACCTCATCATCTAGGAGGCTAATGGCTGCATTTTGATCTTCGTAGACAAACAGATACAGTTGTGGCATATAGTAATGCATTAAGCCTTTTACCATGTGTTTTGGGAGGGGTTTAATTTTATTCTTTCAAGGGATTATCCCTTTACACTTTTATGGTTAGGTTATAATACGAAAGTGTAGGTAAAAGGAAGTCCGTCCCCTAAATAGGTTTATAATGATAACTAGGTATTGGGATTCCTGTATTCATTGTGGAGATAATGCAGGGACTAGTGTGTAGAATGAGGGAACCTTTCTTGTAGTGCACAGGCAGGAAATATCACTGTTAGTATTTCTAAAGTTCTTATCAAACTTTACTTTGAACATGTAAGGATTCTCATTGGTTTTCAAAGCATGCATATTATAATTGGAGAAGCTTCGTCAAGTATGTTTTACATTCATGTAGTGTTACTGATTTTATTGTTACTCTCATTTATTAAATGGTGCTTCCAGCACGTATCATTGATTATCTGCTTACAATATTTTCTTACAATATTGCCTCTAGTTGACTCGCATCTTTTTTATCTGATGAGTATTGTATTTTGAGGTTGTTGAACATAATATATGTAAAAAAGAAAACTAAACAGTCCAACTAAAATAATTATAGTTGGATGGAAGGTGCTATTTGTCCATTGTAACATATTTGCAACTTGTATGTTTTGTAGAGTTGATACCCAGTCTTGTAGATAGCTCCTTGAGGGAGGAGGAAGGCTCAGTGCTGATTTTGTAAATTCTCTGTAACTGGGTTGAAGTAAACATGAACAGTTTATGCACTATGATTGTCATACATTTTTTAAGTACTTCAGTTTCTTCTATCAGCACACAAGTCTTGTGTTTACTGGTTGTTTCTCCAGGAATATGATTAACCTGTCATTTTTATTTGTCCTAGGTCATGGGTTTGCACCATATATGTTTGTGAAATTTTGTATGACGATCTTATGCATTGTTTTGATTGCACTTGGTATGCCAGTGCTTTTATTAAGATATGAGGTTGAAATCTCATACATTGTTTATAGCTTACCAGTGCATTCTGTACTCACTCACATATTAACATATAAGCTGCATAAATGTATAATTTGTCAGCATGCAATCCACAGAGTGAAACATATTCAGATATTTTTTCTTTTCCCTTATGGGCGGATGAATGCATTCTTTGCAGATTTTATGCTGAAAGCACAGTGGTTACTGACAAGTAGTCAGCAGATTTTATTTGATTAATTATGTTATACTTGCAAAATACTGTTTTCAACTTTATATGGGTGTTTGGATTATCCTTGGGTATGTAATTGTTCATGTTGGGGAATATTCAGTCACATATTATTTGTGTAGAACTGGTGGAATTTGTGTAAGTTTTGTGGTTTCTTTCAGATTCATTTAATTACAAGTTAATTTAGAGCTAACACCACTTATTGTACAAAGCCATTTTATTTCAGATGTTGGTGAATGAGTTAGGGAGACCTTTGAAGAAGTAAGAATAACTTCATAAAAGTAGTGCTGTTCAATCTGTTATTCCTTCTTATGTATATTAGAGTGATGGTGGAAGTATCAGAATTTCATTTTAAGAAGTTTTACAAATGAGTAATGTTTATATCTCATTGAAATAAAATGCTTGTTACTCATTAGTTAGAGAGGACTACAATATCAGTTCAAAACTTTTATGCTTCAGGTGCCTTATAAGAATTGAAATATATCTTTAAAAAAGGTGAAAGTTTTATTGGAATTATCGACAAGGTATCTGTGAAACTTTGAAATTATAAAGTTTGATACAAGTTATATACTCATTAGCTTTATTTTGTCAGTATTTCCCAAATATTTACAGAAATTACCTAACATAACTCAGGTATTGGCATAATGAGTACATAATGAGTAACCAATAAGAGGCATATAAGTGCTTTTCATTACATTATTTTTATGATTCACTCTTCAGCCTTGAAGGAATTGTTTCCTTTTAAGATGATATTAATGTCCAGTTTTGCAGCATATAAATCATTGTAGAAGTATGTCCCACCTTGGTGATTGTATCTAGTGTGTTTATATTAATACATTAAGTGAATTTTATATAATCAAGGTTGAATTCAATTCTTATTAGTGTGAATGTAGTTCTATTTTTGTAATCTTTTGTAGCATGTTTATTCTGTACTGAGAAAGTTTTATGAAAAGGAGTTCTTCATTTAAAATTTAGATATTTATATCCACTATACTCAGCATAAATGATTGTATATGAATGTGATACTAATGTACAGTGGGAAGTTGTAGTTCAGATCCTCGTTCACGAAAGTTTACCAGTTTTGAACATCCAGGTACATTACTTAATAATAAATCATGTTTTTTTTTTATATATGTATGAGTTTGACATTGTTTAACTCTTAATTTGTCGTATATCCATGGCTAAGACATTGCTTGTATCTAAACTATGATATGATTATAAACTTCTATATCATGATAGCTTTTGAACATGATAATTATGATAGCTGAGCTGTCCCTGAATGGTCAAGGTGCTGGTAATATAAAACCACCAGTTATGTGCATAATCTAGGTGTTGTAAGAGATCATGTTCCTTTACATTTTTTTTTGTTTTTTATTCTTTAAGAATTCTGTGAGAGACCATTAAGACTAGGTTGTCAGTAGACAAAATTAGTTTCGTACTTAGCTAAATGGTCATTTCTTTCATCCATACAATATTTTCTTGTATTTACAGATGTATCATTTGGTTTTCTTTTTTTATGGATAAGTTAATTATTTAATAAAAAAGACTTTCATTTTCCATTCTAATAATTAAGTATTGTATACTATAAGTGCCATTGTACAAAGGCAAAGGGGATAAAAGTGAGTGCTCAAATTACAGAGGTATAAGTTTGTTGAGTATTCCTGGTAAATTATATGGGAGGGTATTGATTGAGAGGGTGAAGGCATGTACAGAGCATCAGATTGGGGAAGAGCAGTGTGGTTTCAGAAGTGGTAGAGGATGTGTGGATCAGGTGTTTGCTTTGAAGAATGTATGTGAGAAATACTTAGAAAAGCAAATGGATTTGTATATAGCATTTATGGATGTGGAGAAGGCATATGATAGAGTTGATAGAGATGCTCTGTGGAAGGTATTAAGAATAAATGGTGTGGGAGGCAAGTTGTTAGAAGAGTGAATAGTTTTTGTCGTGGATGTAAGGCATGTGTACATGTAGGAAGGGGTGTGTGATGTCTCCATGGTTGTTTAATTTGTTTATGGATGGGGCTGTTAGGGAGGTGAATGCAAGAGTTTTGGAAAGAGGGGCAAGTATGCAGTCAGTTGTGGATGAGACAGCTTGGGAAGTGAGTCAGTTGTTTTTCACTGATACAGTGCTGGTGGCTGATTCATGTGAGAAACTGCAGATGCTGGTTACTGAGTTTGGTAAAGTGTGTGAAAGAAGAAAGCTGAGAGTAAATGTGAATAAGAGCAAGGTTATTAGGTACAGTAGGGTTGAGGGACAAGTCAATTAGGAGGTAAGTTTGAATGGAGAAAAACAGGAGGAAGTGGTGTTTTGGATATCTGGGAGTGGATTTGGCAGCGGATGGAACCATGGAAGCAGAAGTGAATCATAGGGTGGGGGAGGGGGCGAAAATTCTGGTAGCGTTGAAGGATGTGTGGAAGTCGAGAACATTATCTCGGAAAGCAAAAATGGGTATGGTTCCAACAATGTTATAAGTTGCGAGGCGTGGGCTATGGATAGAGTTGAGGACAATATGTGGTGTGTGGTGGTTTGATCAAGTACGTAATAATAGGGTAAGAGAGATGTATGGTAATAAGAGTGTGGTTGAGAGAGCAGAAGAGGGTGTTTTGAAATGGTTTGGTCACATGGAGAGAATGAGTGAGGAAAGATTGACCAAGAGGGCATATGTGTCAGAGGTGGAGGGAATGAGGAGAAGTGGAAGACCAAATTGGAGGTGGAAAGATGGAGTGAAAAAGATTTTGAGTGATCGGGGCCTGAACATGCAGGAGGGTGAAAGGCATTCAAGGAATAGAGTGAACTGGAACGATGTGGTATACCGGGGTCGATGTGCTGTCAGTGGATTGAATCAGGGCATGTGAAGCATCTGGGGTAAACCATGGAAAGTTCTGTGGGGCCTGGTTGTGGAAAGGGAGCTGTGGTTTTGGTGCATTATTACATGACAGCTAGAGACTGAGTGTGAATGAATGTGGCCTTTGTTGTCTTTTCTTAGCGCTACCTCACGCACATGAGGGGGGAGGGGGTTGTTATTTAATGTGTGGTGAGGTGGCGATGGGAATGAATAAAGGCAGATATTATGAATTCTTTCTTTCGTACTATTCGCCATTTCCTGCATTAGCGAGGTTGCGTTAAGAACAGAGGACTGGGCCTTTGAGAGAATATCCTCACCTGGCCCCCTTCTCTGTTCCTTCTTTTGGAAAATTAACAAAAAATGAGAGGGGAGGATTTCCAGCCCCCCGCTCCCTTCCCTTTTAGTCACCCTCTATGACATGCAGGGAATACGTGGGAAGTATTCTTTCTCCCCTATCCCCAGGGATAGTATGAATTATGGTGAGGATATTCCCTCAGAGGCCCAGTCCTCTGTTCTTAACGCTACCTTGCTAATGCGGGAAATGGCGAATAGTTTGAAAGAAGGAAGTATGAATTATCCCTGGGGATAGGGGAGAAAGAATACTTCCCACGTATTCCCTGCGTGTCGTAGAAGGCGACTAAAAGGGGAGGGAGCCAGGGGCTGGAAATCCTCCCCCCTTTTTTTTTAATTTTCCAAAAGAAGGAACAGAAAAGGGGGCCAGGTGAGGATATTCCCTCAGAGGTCCAGTCCTCAGTTCTTAACGCTACCTTGCTGATGCGGGAAATGGCGAATAGTTTGAAAGAAAGAAGTATGAATTATGTACATGTGTATATATGTATATGTCTGTGTGTGTATATATATGTAGAGATGTATAGGTATGTATATTTGTGTGTGTGGACGTGTATGTATATACATGTGTATGTGGGTGGGTTGGGCCATTCTTTTGTCAGTTTCCTTGTGCTACCCCGCTAACGCGGGAGATAGCAACAAAGCAAAATTATAATGATGATACTATAAGATGTCATAGGAAATAAGTTGATGTACAAACTGCACAGTGTTAAGAAGTAAAAGATTGTAGGAACTGGAGATATTGATGGAAGTAGAAGGGATCAAATGGAATGGACATATGGAGAGAATGAGTGAGAAAGGTTGACAAAGAGGATATATGTGTCAGAAGTGGAGGGAACAAGACCAGGGAAACTAAATTATATGTCAGAAGTGGAGGAACAAGAACATGGAGACCAAACTGGAAATGAAAGTATGTAGTGAAAGCAATTTTGAGCCATGAGGGCTTGAACATGCAGGAGGGTGTAAGGCATGCATGGGTTAGAATTACTTGGAATGATGTGGTATAGTAGGATCAGCAAGCTGTCAGTGGACTAAACCAAGGCATGTGAAGTGTCTGGGTTAGACCACAGAAAGACGTGGGGCCTGGTTGTGGATAGGCAACTGTTGTTTCAATGCATTACACATGATGCAAGAGAATGGATGCGAGTGGATGTGGTGTTTCTTCGTCTTCATTGCGCTGCGTCGCTTACAAAACAGCAATCAAATATTAAAGAAAAAAGGAGATAGGTTAAAACAATGAAAAATATTTTTTTTTTTTTTTTTTTTCACTGTCTCCCGCGTTTGCAAGGTAGCGCAAGGAAACAGACGAAAGAAATGGCCCAACCCACCCCCATACACATGTATATACATATGTCCACACATGCAAATATACATACCTACACAGCTTTCCATGGTTTACCCCAGACGCTTCACATGCCCCGATTCAATCCACTGACAGCACGTCAACCCCGGTATAGCACATCGCTCCAATTCACTCTATTCCTTGCCCTCCTTTCACCCTCCTGCATGTTCAGGCCCCGATCACACAAAATCTTTTTCACTCCATCTTTCCACCTCCAATTTGGTCTCCCTCTTCTCCTCGTTCCCTCCACCTCCGACACATATATCCTCTTGGTCAATCTTTCCTCACTCATTCTCTCCATGTGCCCAAACCATTTCAAAACACCCTCTTCTGCTCTCTCAACCACGCTCTTTTTATTTCCACACATCTCTCTTACCCTTACGTTACTCGATCAAACCACCTCACACCACACATTGTCCTCAAACATCTCATTTCCAGCACATCCATCCTCCTGCGCACAACTCTATCCATAGCCCACGCCTCGCAACCATACAACATTGTTGGAACCACTATTCCTTCAAACATACCCATTTTTGCTTTCCGAGATAATGTTCTCGACTTCCACACATTCTTCAAGGCTCCCAGAATTTTCGCCCCCTCCCCCACCCTATGATCCACTTCCGCTTCCATGTTTCCATCCGCTGCCAGATCCACTCCCAGATATCTAAAACACTTCACTTCCTCCAGTTTTTCTCCATTCAAACTCACCTCCCAATTGACTTGACCCTCAACCCTACTGTACCTAATAACCTTGCTCTTATTCACATTTACTCTTAACTTTCTTCTTTCACACACTTTACCAAACTCAGTCACCAGCTTCTGCAGTTTCTCACATGAATCAGCCACCAGCGCTGTATCATCAGCGAACAACAACTGACTCACTTCCCAAGCTCTCTCATCCCCAACAGACTTCATACTTGCCCCTCTTTTCAAAACTCTTGCATTCACCTCCCTAACAACCCCATCCATAAACAAATTAAACAACCATGGAGACATCACACACCCCTGCCGCAAACCTACATTCACTGAGAACCAATCACTTTCCTCTCTTCCTACACGTACACATGCCTTACATCCTCGATAAAAACTTTTCACTGCTTCTAACAACTTGCCTCCCACACCATATATTCTTAATACCTTCCACAGAGCATCTCTATCAACTCTATCATATGCCTTCTCCAGATCCATAAATGCTACATACAAATCCATTTGCTTTTCTAAGTATTTCTCACATACATTCTTCAAAGCAAACACCTGATCCACACATCCTCTACCACTTCTGAAACCACACTGCTCTTCCCCAATCTGATGCTCTGTACATGCCATCACCCTCTCAATCATTTCGTGGAGCAAATGGGACAAAGTATGTCTGGGATGTAACCAGAAAATGACAGTATTGTTGAACATGCAATGCATTTGATGAGACAGTGTTGGCCAGTCTCACGGCAACACACACACAATCAAACAAGTACATATACAATGAAGGAAGAATCTGGGTGGCATATGAAGCATTAAGACACTTCTTAGAAGAGACAAAGTACTAACAGAGGGGTATTCTGGTTTAGAAAATAGACAGGAATTTGGATTCTTTTAGAGACAAGTTCTCCGAAGGAAAACTTTCTGGTTACACTACCATTACTAGATCTTATATGTATAGCATGGAACTTGAGAATAGATATGGTACACCAGTTGCAAAAAGAGATAACATATTGACTGAGTGGTAAATGCGATGAAATCAAATTCATTGAAGAAATAATCGAGGAAAGTGCACCAAAGTCAATTTCTGTGGTAGAAACTGGGAAATAGCGTTCAGTACCCAGGCTCGAGGCACTTTGTTGGAAGTTTTTAAGATTTGTGATGCCGTAGGGGTATCAACACCTTTATCCTCAAATACAGAGGGCAGCTTGAAAACGGGAGGAGTGATTTAGATAGATGTCAAAAAAGCAGAATTTTGGCATTTTCTGTGTTGAGGATTTATGATGCACTCCAGTTAGCCAGCATTTATAAGAGAACAAGATAAACAGGAAAAACAGAAACCTTGGGAAGAATTTAGTGGACATAGAGGAGGAACTAAAACTTTTCTCTATACTTGTCAGTAATGAATTGTCTGTTAATGTGCAGCTATTTTGCCTAGGTACTCAGAGGGATGACTTGGAGGGAGAGATTTATGGTTATGTGAGGAACTGAAGTTCACAAGTGTTATCACGGTGAAAAACTTGAGCCCCAAACCTGTGAGATAAGAGGAGGAAGTTTTAAAACAAAATTTTTTGATGAAAAACGAAAACAAAAGGGTGTAGCTTTGTAAGGCTCATGGTCCTGATGAAATTTGAGATATTGCTGAAGATATCAAATGCCAAGAGAGTGAAAAAGGGCAAACATCATAAGTTTTTGAAAGAAAGCTTTTGAGACTGGAAAGAGGGCCAAACTACAGACTGGTTTCCAAATAGGTTAGTCTAATTTTTTGAAAATAGAAAGCAGATGGACGACCTCCTGCAGAGAAGATATGCAAATGGGAGACAAACAATTTCAGGATAAGTCATGTGTAATGAACTTGCTTGATTAAAACGCTACAGTAAGCTCTGTATTAGATGAGTGGATTAACTATCTGGACTGCCAGAGAGCATTTGATACCACCACACAGGAAGCTGGTAAAGAAGCTGGGTCTTCAGGTGGGAATAAGAGGCAGACTAATCTGTCAGGAGAACCTTTACAAAAAGTGGATGGAGATCACCAGTGGCATGGTACACATATGTCCTGGGATCATTACTCCTCGATATAAATGTGTGACTTCTCAAAAGGTTGAATTCCCTCCTAGATGTGTTTGGAGATGCTGTCAGTGTTGTGACAAGACATAAAATGCAAGGAGGATTGCATCAACTTGGTGATGGGACTTGGACAAACTGATAAGTTCATCTGGTACATTATTTTTTCATACTTAATCACTGTTTCCTGCATTATCAAGGTAGGGTCAGGAACAGACGAAGAAAGGTTGCATCTGCTCGTATCCATTCTCCATCTGTCCAGTGTATTGCACTCAATTTACAGCCCCCAGTTTGGATCCAGGCCCTGCACCTATCCCTGGTTTACCCAGGACACTTCATATGCTCTTGTTCAGTCCATTGACAGTATGTTGATCCTGTTATATCGCATTGTTCCAAATCACTTTATCCTGTGCACACCTTTCACCCTTCTGCATGCTCTGGCCCTAATTGGTACAATTTTTTTTTTTCACTCCAGCCTTGTCTTCCCATCCTTCTCCTTCCCTTAATGTCTGACACGTATATCCTCTTTGTCAACCTATCCTCACTCATTCTCTCCATATGTCCTGTCCATTTCAGCACACCCTCTTCAGCTTTCTCAACCATACACGTTATTACCACACCTCTCTTGCCCTTTCATTACTTACTCGATCAAATCACCTTGCACCCCATTGTCTTAAAACATTTGTTTTCCAACACATCCACCTGCCTCACATTTGTATTATATTGTTAGGACTACCTTCAAACATACCCATTTTTGCAGTGTCGGATGACATTCTGACACACATTCCTCAGTGCTCCTGGGACCTTCGCCCACATAACTCCTTATGATGCTTCCACTTCCATGGTTCCATTTGCTGCCATGTCCACTCCCAGACATCTAAAACGCTACTGCCTTCAATTTTTCTCCATACACACACCCTTACTTACCTGCCCTCAACCCTGCTAAACCTGATAAACTTGCTTTTATTCATATTTACTGTAAAGATTCTTCTTGTACTTTTCCAAACTCATTCACCACTTTTGCAATTTCACCAGAATTGAATCATCAGCAAACAACTAACTCGCATCCCATACCCTCTCATCCCCACAGACTGCGTACTTGCCCATTTCTTCAGGACTTGCATTTACCTTCCTTACCTCCCAATCCATGAACATTAAACAACCATGGTGACATCACACCCCTGCCACAGACTGACCTTCACTTGGAACCATTCACTCTCCTCTCCTACTCATACACATGCCTTGCACCAATGATAAAAACTTCTCAGTCCTTCTGCTTCCACAAGGTTTTTCTATTGATTGTATCATATACCTTCTCCAGATCCATAAATGCCACATACAAATCCATCTCTTTTCTCTAAGTATTTCTCACACATTCTTTAAAGCAAACACCTGAACCACACATTCTTTACCACCTCTGAAACCACACTGGTTCTCCCCAGTCTTATGCTTTGTACATGCCTATACCCTCTCAACCACTACCCTCCCAAGCAACTTAATAGGTACACTCAATAAACCTATACTTATGTAGTTTGAACCTATATCCCCCTTGTGTTGATACAATGGCACTATACATGCATTCTTGCCAATCCTCAGGCACCTCACCATGATCCATACACACTGAAAATCCTCACCAATAAATTTCCCCTACTTCTTGATAAATTCAACTGTAATACCATCCTCTCCAGCTGCCTTGCCACATTTCACCTAACGAAAGCCTTTCACCAGCTCTTCTCTTCACCAAACCGCTTCCCATGACTATCACTTTGTATGTTACCCAGACCCAAACACCGTACATTTGTCACCCTGTCATTAAAGCCATTGAACAGCCCTTTAAAATACTTACTCCATCTCCAACTTGCTACCTGTTACCACTTCCCTGTTTGCCCCCTTCAGTTTTCCTATTTGTTATGTTTTTCATATATTATTAAACTCATTCCAAAAACGTCTTACTCTCTCTGAAGTTTACAGATATGTGCTCACCCCACCTCTCATATGCCCTCCTTTCCACCCCCCTGCACCTTCCTGATCTGATACATTGTTCATGAAACTCAATCTGAATAATGGTAAAGTGATGAGGATGGGATATAGTTAAAGGTCTCAATATGAATATATGGCAAGAAATTTGGTGCATAAGTCTATGTGTGAGAGGAACTTAAGAGCTGACATCCCTAACCTGTCGTCAGAGTACCACATCAGGAAAATAAGAGACAAAGTGTCTGCAGGCATATGTTAGAATAGCATTCAACTATATCCAGGAAGCTCTCCATATCCTAAATTAGGCCAGAACTGGAACAGTGGGTAGTGTTCCTGATCGTAGCATTCACAGGCTGCCCAGGGTTGAGCAAATAGGTTCAAATCCTGGTTGTGGCAATTGATCCACAGCTAAACCAGCTATTCATCTGACCATGCCGTTTTGACTGACAAGAAAAAAAAGTTTGGTCACATACAAAAAAAAAGAGAGGTCCAGAGTAGAGCATCAAAGATGGTGTGTACCAGAATGAAGAGAGCTGTTTTGCCCACTAAGCATACATATTCCCACACCTACCCTGATCTATGTGGACCTCAATGCTGTGTTAGGGTTCATGTGGAGCAGTGATGGCTTGAGCTATGGCAGTGGGGATTCTCCTTTCCCCAGTAGGTTTAACCATGCAGCTCTCACACCAACGCATGTAAGCTATTTTCTCTCCTATACTTATTGTTCGTCCCTTCTTGGTCTCTCAAAACTGGAATTGGTCATTGTTTGAGTGAAAATGAATTTCTAAGATTCTAAACTGTATTAAGAGCACTGACTAGCTTTAGATGCTCCAGTGCTTGGCTTATAAGCCTAAATTTTATAATCCAATACCACCATGGAAGAGAGGAAAAGTGAGGGGTAATCTGAACTCAGCTTGTCTTCAAACCTGCGTGATGAGTTTGTGAGCAGTTCTTTGAAATATGCAGACAGTTCTACAACCAGAGGTCTTAACATGTAAAAAAAAAAAAAAAAAAGATTAGGATGTAAAGAAGTATTGTAGTATATAAGAATAATGGATGAATAGAATCAGCTTGGTTATGAGAGTGAATATGAAAAGGAAGCAGAAGCTTAAGAAGCTATATGATAGTAGAGAATGTTCAAGAGATGGAACCTTGCAAGAATTAAATGCCATCTCTGTGCAGAACAAAAGAATAATTACACACCTGACCATAAAATGCCACCAGTGTTTCACATTAGAACAGAAGACGAGACAAACAATTGAAATATTACAACACATTTCCAGAGATAAGGAAATATTAACAAGTAGCTCACATCTTACTTAAGATCTAAATTAGAAAGTTTTTTCTTTTTTTGGAGTTTGATCACTGCAGTTAAAGAGGCAAAAATAACTCAAGATAAAAGGATTGAATGGAGAACCACAAAGATTACAGCAGAATTATATGGAATGAGTTACAGAGGAAGGATAGAGGTCTTATGTTTCCCACCATGGAAGAGAGAAGAGTAAGGGGTGATATGATCAAAACCTTTTAAATTTGATGAAAACAGTCAACAGTTTTCACAAGATCATAATATGAAAGTAAGCTAGAGAATGGTTAGAAAAGAAGTATCGGAGTACTTTTACAGAATGGTTAGAAAAGAAGCATAGGAGTACTTTTACAGTATAAGAGTAGGAAATGAAAGGAATAAACTGAGTTACGAGGTTGAGACGATGAACAGGATACATGTTGCATGATAGTACATATATATTGTATTATCATAATTGTATAACTCCAAAGGCCCTTGCCCAAGAGTTCTTGCACCTTTAAGGCTCTATTACACTCAGATGAGGGGAGAGAATAGACTCCTTTACCGTGAGAATATGATACCCTCATGTTACAACCTCATTAAAGGTAACTTTGCATTCACAAAGTAAATTACATGCAGATGAAATCTGATAAAACATATATAGAGATATGTACACACACACACACACACACACACACAAGAACTCCATAGCTGTATAATACATATTGGTAATCACATGCACATACCCATACAAGAACTCCATAACTGTACAATACATATTGGTAATCACACACACTGCAAGATAAGAGAGTGGATAAGGAAGGTGGCAGCCCAAAACATTTCCCACAAATTGATTAGGAGTTAAGTTATCAGTTAGTGGCTAGTAAGGCATTGATGGATGACAAGTAAAGACATTTGGGGAATCAAATGACAAATTTGATGGTGTTATAACAGAAGAAGGTACACCCATTACTAGTGAGATGGTAAGAGTGTCTTAAGGGAAAGCTTAAAGATATCTATAAACGGCATATGGAGGATTGCTAAAAAAATAAAAGAAATCCTACATATTCACTGGAAAAGGTATTGTTTTATGTAAGGTACATGGTCCAGATGAAAGGTCTCCTTGTCCTGAAGGTATGTACGTCCAGATGCCCTTGACAAATGACCTGAAATGTTCAAGATGTTGCTGAAGGAAGGCAAGTGCTGTGAGAATGGAAGAGGGCCAACTGTCATCCATATCTCTAACCATCACACTGTGCCAGCTGTCTTGAAATTTAAGTAACCAATGTAAGTAACCCTATATCATACAGTATTGAGGAAAGTTGACAAAAAGGCAGAGTCCATTTCTCTCCTTATTTTGGATGAAAGTATAATTTCCCTCCTTTTCTTGGAACAGAGTCTTTTTTTTCTTGGAACAGAGTCCTTTTCCTTCCTTTTCTTGGAACAGACTCCTTTTCCTTCCTTGTCTTGAAACAGAGTCCTTTTCTTCCTTATCTTGGAACAGAGTCCTTTTGCTTCCTTTTCTTGGAACAGACTCCTTTTCCTTCCTTGTCTTGGAAGAGTCCTTTTCTTCCTTGTCTTGGAACAGAGTCCTTTTCCTTCCTTGTCTTGGAACAGAGTCCTTTTCCTTCCTTGTCTTGGAACAGAGTCCTTTTCCTTCCTTTTCTTGGAACAGACTCCTTTTCCTTCCTTGTCTTGGAAAAGAGTCCTTTTCTTCCTTGTCTTGGAACAGAGTCCTTTTCCTTCCTTGTCTTGGAACAGAGTCCTTTTCCTTCCTTGTCTTGGAACAGAATCCTTTTCCTTCCTTGTCTTGGAACAGAGTCGGTATACCGTCCTTTCTTCTATATTGGTGTCAGACGGAATGTACTATGGACGGGCCCTTGAAAACACAGTTCTTCCTTATCTGAAAGAAGCCGATATGATTATGGGTTTTCTTATCTATGAATTCGAAATAAGTTCACCAAAGCACTTTACACACTTTATCCTTATTTTCTTATCATGAAATTTCACATCCCATACGGAGTTACATGTGCAGAAAGTACACAAGTAGTGAATGTACATAAGTTGCAGGTCAAATCACAAGGACACAAATAATTCGGAGTGTCAAGCGATTTTGTATAGTTACAGAGTTGAAGGCAGGGCAGTTGAGTTAGTACAGGGCAGTTAAGCCGTAAGTACTCGTTGTCTTAAGGTAATTGCATCCTTGGCATGAAGGGCCTCGGGATATGTTGAAACTTTGTCGTGTTGTGTCGGGATGGATCATGTCCAATGCCTTGATAGAAAAGTATGACTCGTGTTTGTCTAGAGAGTGTGGCGTCTGAAGGGTACATGTCTGGTGGGTGTGTGTGTGTATGTTGAAGTGAGAGGTGCATGTCTGTTGTGTGTGTGTGTGTATGTTCTGTCAGTATATCTACGAGATTGCTGAAGTGAGAGGTAAGGCGTAAGCTTCTGAGTTTGACTTGGAGGTTGGTTCATGGAGTGAGTGAGAGTCGTGTAGTGTTGTTCCATAGAAATGATTGCCGAGCATGTTGAGGTGCGTATTAGAAACATCTTTCCTTCACTGTTTAAGTGATTGTTTTGAGTGCACTTTTTTGTGTGTGTGGCTTTGCAGTATTGTTATATTTGCCTTTGAGAGAACGGGGGAGAAAAAAAAAAAAAAACACCCAGGCAGGTGAGGCGTAGTTTAGAGTGGAGCTCATGAATTGTGTGTAGAGTCTTCTCTGGGATTCTATTTCTTCACCAAAGCTGGCGCTAGTCAGCTTTTCCGAGGTCACTTAATTTGCATGATGCTTAATGTTCATATTCATGGCTTGGTGTGAACACAGAGAGAGAGAGGCGCAGTTGTTTCTGAAACGATAGTTTCAAGGAACTGGGAGGCCATGACACCAAACATAAGTTCATGTTAACTCTCCTCACAACTGGTTTATGCCACCAACAAGGTTGTGAGTGAGTGAGGCCCAGTGAGGGGCGTTGAGGTTAGGATACACAACACCTGTTTGGTCTTGTGTTTATAAAAGACAGATTATAATCATTTCAAGGAGGGGTGGAGGTGAACCCATCACCCACGCCCCCATCCCCGCGCCCTCCCGCGCCCTGCCTCCCTCCTATATTGACATTCCTCCCTCTGGCCAACTGATGGGTTGCCAGGTGATGGGCCGACCTCGGGGAAGGGCGGCGAAGGAGTTCCCGATCACGTCGCCAGACAAAGCGTCCCTCAAGGTAATGTGAGCACGAGCGCCTCGCTATCACTGTGGATAGATAAGGATGGATAAGTGTTATCTATCGTGGCGTTCTGATGGTTTTACGTCTCCTGGAACGTTCTGTGTTGTTCGTTTCAGATGTTTCTTTTCCCAGAATTAAGATTAAGAAAGGCATATGCCTGAGTGACCTTGATGATACACTAATGTAATTCATCGGTCGGTACTAAGATGGGAAAGGACAATGTCATTGGAAAATGTAATCCTGGATAGGACCATTCCAGGCCCCCATCCCGGGTAGTTAGGTTCACACGGTCGTAAGGAGGCCAATAGGAGGTTCCTCTGTCAGTCGTTGACAATAAGATGGTCTACTAATACTACTACTTCTTCTACTACTACAATACTACATCTAGAGAGCGATAATACAGGAAGGGAGGATATCCAGCGACCTCCCGTGCCCCACCCCCCGGGGGCCCCCCATGTGACCCCCCCCCCTCCGCAGAAGAGAGGTGGGTGGGTGTTGGAGAGGGGCGGGCGTGTGGGCGGGCCACAGGTGAGAGCAACAATGTTGGTAACGCCTGGTGGGCGGGTGCCTCTCTCTCTCTCTCTCTCTCTCGCGACCCCACCCGGCCAGCCCGGCCAGGTGGAGTATGTTACCCGTTGTTTATATCGGTCTAAATGGCCTGATATATATATATATATATATATATATATATATATATATAATATATATATATATATATATATATATATATATATATATATATATATATATATATATATATATATATATATATATATATATATATATATATATATATATATATATATATATATATATATATATATATATATGATAACGCCAGGCACTCCAGTTATTAGTGAGATGAACGTATGTAGAGCGATAAAGCTCACGCATAAAGCATTAACCAAGTTATCGAGATATAGCAGTATTATTGGGTTAATTATCACACAGACGTTGGGAGAGCAGTTTGAGTCACTCGCACAAAGCCTTCCTCATATTGTCATCTATGGCGCATTCCTTCCTCTGTGGCCAGGATCGGTCTATAACGTATTATATAGAAGCAGCCACGGACGCTATACCGACTTCGTTAACACTGTCAAGTGTCGACGGTAATGCTATATAGGATTTTGTTTGATGTGTTTGGGAGGGAGAAAGAAAGATGCAAACAATTCTACGATGGTTTAGCCTGAACAACCCTGCGAGAGACGGGTTGAATGGTGCAATAATGACTGAGGGCATGGTACAGCCACCATGCACACATCTCGAACAAGCTGCATGGTACAAACAGTCCTCATGAGATATAACCTCATGACTGATACAACTCCCTCCCTCATGATGTAGTCACAGGGAAGGGCGAGGGAACCGCGAATACGCGAACTAGCGAGGCACACTTGCTCCCTCTGGCTTGTCGGCGGGAGACAGTCTATCCTCAATAATTCTAAAAGAACTTTGAATATTTAGTTCGCTCGCGCCATTTATTGCCCCTCCCACCACGTCATCGGACGCCCTGTCTTATCCACACCAACGCCAGGCTTATCAGTTAACGATGCGATAACGAGGAGGAGGAGGAGGAGGAGGCCACGTCCGTCCAGAGGTTCGCGAGGTGTCGTGAGCTGGCGGGGGGGTGGGAGGTGTTGCCTCACTCGGCCTCGTGTCTCTGTCGCGAGGACAGTGGCCGACTCCCGCGAGGACAGGGGGCAAGACCTAGCCAGGATAGGAGTCCCGGAAGCCATCAGGTAAGGCTAGTGGGGATAGGGAGAGGACCGACGCCAGGGAGGGAGGAGCGACGCGGGACGCATGTGTGTGTGCGGGAGGAGGAGGAGGAGGAGCCAGCGGTGAGGGAGGCGCCCTGTGGTGTAGCGGCGAGGCCAGTGTGGTATTGATTCTCGCGGGAGGCTGAAGGGCCGACTGCTGTGCCACAAGCCAGCGTGGTAGAGACTGCGTTCACACACACACACACACATACACACATACACGTACACAGACATAGACACACACGTCAATGGTGACACAGAGAGGTAAGGATGGTGCCCTCGCTTGTAGGCCCTATAAAGGGCCCTAGGTTGTAGTTGTAGTTGTGGTAGCCGCCCTGTGTACTGAGGAGAGATGGGGGAAGGGGGTCGTCTGTGGCCGAGGGTAGACCAGACGAGACTAAAGGTTTGCGCTCTGTGCACCAGAGACCTGGCTACTGATAACGATGATAAAACGTTATCTTGAAGCGAGATAAGGAGGTTGGGTCCTCGTACGAAATGGCAGAAGTTGGGAATTTTTTTTAAAGCACGGACTGTGTCTGTGGCGCAGACGCTGCCTCGAACGTCTGCTGTGGCACAGACAGCTTGTGTGTGGTACGCTTGTGGCATCGTGTGGTATAGACGGGTATAGTGTGCCTACGGCGGCACAGACAGACGCTGTGGCCCGATGGTACGAGGCGGAGATATTGTGGCACAGAAATTACGAGTGTTTGTGACGCAAAATATCAGCGTGTGACGATGTGACGGGTAACGTGTGACGCAGACGTGGCACAGCTAATCTGTGCCTTGTGACTCGAAATGATTCCCAGGAAACAAATTGCAACAAACGACTTGTGGGCAAAACTTGTAGATGGATGACACTTGTTGCCCTGACGGCCTGTGTTGGATGACACTTTTAGCTCTGACGGCTTGTGATGGATGACACTTTTAGCCCTCACGGCATATGGTGGATGACATTTGTAGTCCTGAGAACTTGCGGTGGATGACACTTGTCGCCTTCACAGCATGTGGTGGATGACACTTGTAGCCCTCACGGCTTGTGGTGGACGACACGTAGCTCTAGCGGTATGTGGTGGATGACATTTGTAGTCCTTAAGGAGTATGGTGTATGAAACTTGCAGCCTTCTCGGCGTATGGTGGATGGCACTTGTAACCCTTACTGCTTGTGGTGGATGACATTGTCGCCCTGACGGCTTGTGATGGATGACAATTGTAGCCCTGACTATTTGTGGTGGATGACACTTGCCCCCACAGCTTGTGGTGGATGACGGTTGTAGCTCTGGCGGGTTGTGATGGATGACATTTGTAAATATCTTTGCTTGTGGTGGATGACACTTGTAACCCTCACTGATTGTAGTGGATGGCAATTGTAGCCCTGACAGCTTGTGTTGATGACTCGTGTAGCTCTTACAGCTTGTGGTGGATAACACTTGTAGCCCTTACGGAATGTAGTGGATGACACTTGTAACCCTCACTGATTTTGGTGGATGAAACTTGTAGTCCTGACGACTTGTGATGGATAATTTTAGCCCTGACGACTTGTGGTGAATAACACTTGTATCCCTTGAGTGTGGTGGATGACACTTGTAGCCATTATAGCATGTGATGGATGACACTTGTAACCCTCACTGCTTGTGGTGAATGACAATTGTAGCCCTGACGGCTTGTGGTGGATGACACTTGTCCCTGACGGCTTGTGATGGATGACTGTTGTAACCCTGACTGCTTGTGATGGATGACATTTGTAACCCTCTCTGCGTGTAGCCCTGACGGATTGTGGTGGATGACGCGTGTAGCCCTGACAGCTTGTGGTGGATGACACGTGTAGCTCTGGCAGCTTGTGGTGGATGCCACTTATAGCCCTGACGACTTGTGTTGGATGACACTTGTAGCCCTCACGGCATGTGGTGGATGATAAATGTAACCTTCATTGCTCGTGGTGGATGACACTTGTAGCCCACACGGCATGTGGTGGATGACACTTGTACCATCACTGCTTGTGGAGGATGACACTTGTAGCCCTGACGACTTGTAGTGGATGACATTTGTAGCCCTCGCGGCATGTGGTGGATGACACGTGTAGCCCTGACGGCTTGTGATGGATGACACGTGTATCCCAGACGGCTTGTGTTGGATGACACTTGTATCTCTGACGGTTTGTGGTGGATGACACGTGTAGCCCTGACAGTTTGTGTGGATGACACGTGTATCCCTGACGGCTTGTAGTGGATGAAACTTGTAGCTCTCATGGCCTTTGGTGGATGACACTTGTAGCCCGCAAGCATGTGGTGGATGACACTTGTAGCCGTGACGGCTTGTAATGGATGACATTTGTAACCCTCTCTGCTTGTGGTGGATGACAATTGTAACCCTGACGGCTTGTGGTGGATGACACGTGTAGCCCTAACGATTTGAGGTGGATGACACGTGTATCCCTGACGGCATGTGGTGGCTGACACTTGTAGCCCTGACGGCTTGTGGTGGATGACAATTGTAACCCTGACGGCTTGTGGTGGATGACACGTGTAGCCCTGACGATTTGAGGTGGATGACACGTGTATCCCTGACGGCATGTGGTGGATGACACTTGTAGCCCTGACGGCTTGTGGTGGGTGGCACGTGTAGCCTTGAGGGTTTGTGGTGGATGACACGTTTATCTCTGACGGCTTGTGGTGGATGACACGTTTATCTCTGACGGCTTGTGGTGGATGACACGTTTATCTCTGACGGCTTGTGGTGGATGACACTTGTAGCTCTGACTGCTTGTGGTGGATGACACTTATAGCCATGATGGCTTGTGGTCAATGACTTGTAGCCCTGACGGATTGTGGTGGATGACACTCGTAGGCCTGACGGCTTGTGATGGATGACACATGTAGCCCTGACGGTTTTTTGTGGATGACAATCGTAGCCCTAACGGCATGTGGTGGATGACACTTGTAGCCCCAACAGCTTGCAGTGGATGACGCCTGTAGTCCACCACGGCTTGTGGTGGATGACACGTGTAGCCCTGACGGCATGTGGTGGATGACACTTGCTCTCATGGCCTTTGGTGGATGACACTTGTAGCCCTCAAGCATGTGGTGGATGACACTTGTATCCGTGACGGCTTGTAATGGATGACATTTGTAACCCTCTTTGCTTGTGGTGATTGACAGTTGTAGCCCTGACGGTTTGTGGTGGATGACACTTGTCCTCACAGCTTGTGGTGGATGACGGTTGTAGCCCTGACGGTTTGTGTTGGATGACACATGTAGTCCTGACAGCTTGTGGTGGATGACACATGTAGCCCTGACGGCTTGTGGTGGATGACACTTGTAGCCTGACGGCTTGTGATGGATGACACATGTAGCCCTGACGGTTTTTTGTGGATGACAATCGTAGCCCTAACGGCATGTGGTGGATGACACTTGTAGCCCCAACAGCTTGCAGTGGATGACGCGTGTAGCCTTAACGGCTTGTGGTGGATGACACATGTAGCCTTGACGGCTTGTGGTGGATGACACATGTAGCCTTGACGGCTTGTGGTGGATGACACGTGTAGCTCTGACGGCTTTTGGTGGATGACGCGTGTAGCTCTGACGGCTTTTGGTGGATTACACGTGTAGCCCTGAGGCTTGTGGTGGATGACACGTGTAACCCTGACGGCTTGTGGTGGATGACACATGTAGCTCTGACGGCTTGTGGTGGATGACATATGTAACCCTGACGGCTTGTGGTGGATGACACATGTAACCCTGACGGCTTTTGGTGGATGACACGTGTAGCCCTGACGGCATGTGGTGGATGACACATGTAGCCCTGACGGCATGTGGTGGATGACACATGTAAACCTGACGGCATGTGGTGGATGACAAATGTAGCCCTGACGGCTTGTGGTGGATGACACGTGTAACCCTGACGGCTTGTGGTGGATGACACATGTAGCCCTGACGGCTTGTGGTGGATGACACATGTAACCCTGACGGCTTGTGGTGGATGACACATGTAACCCTGACGGCATGTGGTGGATGACACATGTAACCCTGACGGCTTGTGGTGGATGACACATGTAGCCCTGACGGCTTGTGGTGGATGACACATGTCACCCTGACGGCTTGTGGTGGATGACACATGTCACCCTGACGGCTTGTGGTGGATGACACACGTAACCCTGACGGCTTGTGGTGTATGACACATGTAGCCCTGACGGCATGTGGTGGATGACACGTGTAGCCCTGACGGCTTGTGGTGGATGACACATGTAACCCTGATGGCATGTGGTGGATGACACGTGTAGCCCTGACGGCTTGTGGTGGATGACACATGTAACCCTGACAGCATGTGGTGGATGACACATGTATCCCTGACGGCTTGTGGTGGATGACACGTGTAGCCCTGACGGCTTGTGGTGGATGACACATGTAACCCTGACGGCTTGTGGTGGATGACACGTGTAGCCCTGACGGCAATGTGGTGGATGACACGTGTAGCCCTGACGGCAATGTGGTGGATGACACGTGTAGCCCTGACGGCATGTGGTGGATGACACGTGTAGGCCTGACGGCATGTGGTGGATGACACGTGTAGCCCTGACGGCTTGTGGTGGATGACACATGTAGCCCTGATGGCTTGTGGTGGATGACACATGTAGCCCTGACGGCATATGGTGGATGACACGTGTAGCCCTGACGGCTTGTGGTGGATGACACGTGTAGCCCTGACGGCTTGTGGTGGATGACACATGTAGCCCTGACGGCTTGTGGTGGATGACACATGTAGCCCTGACGGCTTTTGGTGGATGACTCTCGTAACCCTGACGGCTTGTGGTGGATGACACATGTAGCCCTGACGGCTTGTGGTGGATGACACATGTAGCCCTGACGGCTTGTGGCGGATGACACATGTAGCCCTGACGGCTTGTGGCGGATGACACATGTAGCCTTGACGGCTTGTGGTGGATGACACATGTATCCCTGACGGCTTGTGGTGGATGACACTTGTATCCCTGACACTTGTGGTGGATGACCCATGTAGCCCTGACAGCTTGTGGTAGATGACACATGTTGCCCTGACGGCTTGTGGTGGATGACACATGTAGCCCTGACGGCATATGGTGGATGACACGTGTAGCCCTGACGGCTTGTGGTGGATGACACGTGTAGCCCTGACGGCTTGTGGTGGATGACACGTGTAACCCTGACGGCTTGTGGTGGATGACACATGTAGCCCTGACGGCTTGTGGTGGATGACACATGTAGCCCTGACGGCTTGTGGTGGATGACACATGTAGCCCTGACGGCTTGTGGTGGATGACAACTCCCCATGCACAACCAGCAATGTCTCGCAAGGCTGTGAACAACATCAAATGGGTTGTGACAACATACACTGAAGGCGTGTTGTAGTTATCATAACCTTAGAAGGGGGAGGACACTGGTGTTGTATTCTAAGGATCGGAGTTTGATAAGGTTGGAGTAGTGTGCCCTAACATGGCTACGTTTTCTTTAATGATATTGTTTTTCTCCCTCCCTCCCACACATACACACACAAGAAGGGCGTAACTGTTGTAAACTACAACTATCATAACCTTGTTCACAACCCCGGGTCTTCATCGGTGTCGGAGCCGATGTGAAGTATGTGTTTGTGAAGGCCTTTGAATCGAGGTGATGTGAATAGGTTTGGATAATTCTCTCTCTCTCTCTCTCTCTCTCTCTCTCTCTCTCTCTCTCTCTCTCTCTCTCTCTCTCTCTCTCTCTCTCTCTGTCTCTCTCTCTCTCTCTCTCTCTCTCTCTCTCTCTCTCTCTCTGTCTCTGTCTCTGTCTCTGTCTCTCTCTCTCTCTCTCTGTCTCTGTCTCTCTCTCTCTCTCTGTCTCTGTCTCTGTCTCTCTCTCTCTCTCTCTCTCTCTCTCTCTCTCTCTCTCTCTCTCTCTCTCTCTCTCTCTCTCATCGTAATGGAATAACTAATAACAATAACTGAACAGATAATGAATTTCATGAGACCATTAAATTAAAAAAAAGGGGGAGGATGAATGTCTAGCCATCACGCAACCATGTAGTTATGTTATTACATATTTATCTTTCAATCCTGGTGGGGTTTGGTGTTGCCGCCCGCAGCCATGATCACCTTGTGAGCGGCGGAGGAGGCGTGGGTGGGGGGGGGGGTTTACTTTGGTTCTGTGAGACCCATTTGTGAGCAGGTGATTATGATATTCTTTATGACAAAGCTGATTGAGTACTTGGTCTTGATATATACTTCGGTTTATGGAAGGAAATAGAATTTCTACATTTTCCAAGGCTCTGGTATCAGTATGGTGGTATTTTAAGTATCTGTCTATATCTTTGTTCTCGTTTAACTCCATTTAATGAACACGGCTCATAAAACACAGCTCATATGAGCCGTTAGGGGCAGGACCTTAAGTCACGCAAAACTGTGAACTCCTTTCTTATTACTGTCTCTATTTACGTGTTCCAATCTTGTATCTACTTCAACTACATCTACCATTTCTCCCCCCCCCCCCTTAACTACAGGCTTAAAGCTATCTCATTAGGTGTGTATAAACTACCTGAATTGGTAGTTCAACCATTCTGTTTATTCACTGTAAATTTGGCTAAGGCTTCCAATTTATGTTCTCTGGGATCGTATATGTGAGAGAGAGGGATTACAATCTTTTTTCACGTGTATCTATTAACTATTAATGTTAATATGGTTGTGTCTAACATCATTAATATACTGGTTATACTTTGTTGCGTATATATCTGGCTCGAGCGTTGACGTGGGGAGAGAGAGAGAGAGAGAGAGAGAGAGAGAGAGAGAGAGAGAGAGAGAGAGAGAGAGAGAGAGAGAGAGAGCGTTCAAATGTCCATAATTGTAGCTTTTATCCAAAGCTCAAACAGTGTCGAATATGGCCACCATTTCCTTGGGATATGGTCTACACCTGATGAATATAAAGGGATTCGAACAGCAATACACCATTGGACCCCTTTTCGAAGTTCTTTGTGGAATTGGAATATATTTAGGAAACTCGTAAATGACTGTGGAAGAAGTTATAGAGGCGTAGAGATAATTCTAAAAAGAGTCTAACTTGCAAATCCATTTTGACCATGGAGGCATAAATGCTAAAAGTCTTGGAATTGGAACGTATTGATCAAACCTTAAATGCATCTACAGCACTGCTCTCAACCACTCTAACTGGCAGTTCGTTCAATATGTTAACAATCCTGTTGGAGAACAAGCATTTCGCTCGTTTCTCCACTCGTGTGTCGATCCATTTCAACGAGTGGGGAAACGGACGAATCAAATCTCGATTAATTAACTTTTTTTTTGATCCAAGATTCTTCAAGTCTTTGATCATTGTAAGTCTCTGCGTTAGATCCTCTCTTAACCTTCTCTTTTTCCAATGTCAATAGATTCAAGACGTTTCATCTCGTCTCGTCGGATCTCTTTCTCAGTCTGGGTGACCCCAAATGTTTGATACAATATACTAAATGTGGACGAAAAAATGAATGGTAAAAGAAAAAGGATAATGAAAACCCCGAACTTAAAAAAACAGAAGTCAAAAGCTACTTAATGAAAATAAGAGTTTTTTCTTCGCTCTTTTTTCCATTGCTTCTCTGCAATGTTTACATGGAATCAACTTGCGGTAATTACACCCAAGTCTTTTTCCTCGTTCACCGTCGGCACCTCGAGAGAATTCGTAAGTCCTGTACCTCGCCGTTTCATTTTTACTGCCAATGTGTACAACTTAACACCGATCACTATCACAATTCACTGGCCACTTGTGAACCCAGTTTGCAGCTGTAGACGTTCACTTTATATCTAGATATATTTTCCCACCTTTATATCATCAGCGAATTTTGATATAATGCAGCCCATCATATATATATATATATATATATATATATATATATATATATATATATATATATATATATATATATATACATATATATATTTCTAAGAGTCCACTTGATCACGCGCAAAGTTTGTGATCCTTTCCAATATATATATATATATATATATATATATATATATATATATATATATATATATATATATATATATATATATATTATATTTCTCCCCTGGGGATAGGGGAGAAAGAATACTTCCCACGTATTCCTCACGTGTCGTAGAAGGCAACTAAAGGGAACGGGAGCGGGGGGCTAGAAACCCTCCCCTCCTTGTATTTTAACTTTCTAAAAGGGGAAACAGAAGAAGGAGTCACGCGTGGAGTGCTCATCCTCCTCGAAGGCTCAGATTGGGGTGTCTAAATGTGTGTGGATGTAACCAAGATGAGAAAAAGGAGAGATAGGTAGTATGTTTGAGGAAAGGAACCTGGATGTTTTGGCTCTGAGTGAAACGAAGCTCAAGGGTAAAGGAAAAGAGTGGTTTGGGAAGGTCTTGCGAGTAAAGTCAGGGGTTAGTGAGAGGACAAGAGCAAGGGAAGGAGTAGCACTATTCCTGAAACAGGAGTGGTGGGAGTATGTGATAGAGTGTAAGAAAGTAAACTCTAAACTGATATGGGTAAAACTGAAAGTGGATGGAGAGAGATGGGTGATTATTGGTGCATATGCACCTGGGCATGAGAATAAAGATCATGAGAGGCAAGTGTTTTGGGAGCAGCTGAATGAGTGTGTTAGTGGTTTTGATGCACGAGACCGGGTTATAGTGATGGGTGATTTGAATGCAAAGGTGAGTAATGTGGCAGTTGAGGGAATAATTGGTGTACATGGGGTGTTCAGTGTTGTAAATGGAAATGGTGAAGAGCTTGTAGATTTATGTGCTGAAAAATGTTGATTGGGAATACCTAGTTTAAAAAGAGAGATATACATAAGTATACGTATGTAAGTAGGAGAGATGGCCAGAGAGCGTTAGTGGATTACGTGTTAATGGATAGGCGCGCGAAAGAGAGAATTTTGGATGTTAATGTGCTGAGAGGTGCAACTGGAGGGATGTCTGATCATTATCTTGTGGAGGCGAAGGTGAAGATTTGTAGAGGTTTTCAGAAGAGAGAATGTTGGGGTGAAAAGAGTGGTGAGAGTAAGTGAGCTTGGGAAGGAGACCTGTGTGAGGAAATACCAGGAGAGACTGAGTACAGAAAGAGAAGAGAGAGGCATTTGGACGATTTTTGCAGGAAAATAATGCAAATGAGTGGGAGATGTATAAAAGAAAGAGGCAGGAGATCAAGAGAAAGGTGCAAGAGGTGAAAAAGAGGGCAAATAAGAGTTGGGGTGAGAGAGTATCATTGAATTTTAGGGAAAATAAAAAGATGTTTTGGAAGGAGGTAAACAAAGTGCATAAGACTAGGGAACAAATGGGAACTTCAGTGAAGGGGGCTAATGGGGAGGTGATAACAAGTAGTGGTGATGAGAAGGAGAAGGAATGAGTATTTTGAAGTTTGTTGAATGTGTTTGATGATAGAGTGGCAGATTTAGGGTGTTTTGGTCGAGGTGGTGTGCAAAGTGAGAGGGTTAGGGAAAATGATTTGGTAAACAGAGAAGAGGTAGTAAAAGTATTGCGTAAGATGAAAGCCGGCAAGGCAGCAGTTTTGGATGATATTGCAGTAGAATTTATTAAAAAAAGGGGGTGATTGTATTGTTGACTGGTTGGTAAGGTTATTTAATGTATGTATGACTCACGGTGAGGTGCCTGAGGATTGGCGGAATGCTTACATAGTGCCATTGTACAAGGGCAAAGGGGATAAAAGTGAGTGCTCAAATTACAGAGGTATAAGTTTGTTGAGTATTCCTGGGAAATTATATGGAAGGGTATTGATTGAGAGGGTGAAGGCATGTACAGAGCATCAGATTGGGGAAGAGCAGTGTGGTTTCAGAAGTGGTAGAGGATGTGTGGATCAGGTGTTTGCTTTGAAGAATGTATGTGAGAAATACTTAGAAAAGCAAATGGATTTGTTTGTAGCATTTATGGATCTGGAGAAAGCATATGATAGAGTTGACAGAGATGCTCTGTGGAAGGTACTAAGAATATATGGTGTGGGAGGCAAGTTGTTAAAAGCAGTGAAAAGTTTTTATCGAGGAAGTAAGGCATGTGTACGTGTAGGAAGAGAGGAAAGTGATTGGTTCTCAGTGAATGTAGGTTTGCGGCAGGGGTGTGTGATGTCTCCATGGTTGTTTAATTTGTTTATGGATGGGGTTGTTAGGGAGGTGAATGCAAGAGTTTTGGAAAGAGGATGAGAGAGCTTGGGAAGTGAGTCAGTTGTTCGCTAATGATACAGCGCTGGTGACTGATTCGTGTGAGAAACTGCAGAAGCTGGTGACTGAGTTTGGTAAAGCGTGTGAAAGAAGAAAGCAGAGAGTAAACGTGAATAAGAGCAAGGTTATTAGGTACAGTAGGGTTGAGGGACAAGTCAATTGGGAGGTAAGATTGAATGGAGAAAAACTGGAGGAAGTGAAGTGTTTTAGATATTTGGGAGTGGATCTGGCAGCGGATGGAACCATGGAAGCGGAAGTGGATCATAGGGTGGGGGAGGGGGCGAAAGTTCTGGGGGCGTTGAAGAATGTGTGGAAGTCGAGAACAATATCTCGGAAAGCAAAAATGGGTATGTTTGAAGGAATAGTGGTTCCAACAATGTTGTATGGTTGCGAGGCGTGGGCTATGGATAGAGTTGTGCGGAGGAGGGTGGATGTGCTGGAAATGAAATGTTTGAGGACAATATGTGGTGTGAGATGGTTTGATCGAGTAAGTAATAATAGGGTAAGAGAGATGTATGGTAATAAAAAGAGTGTGGTTGAGAGAGCAGAAGAGGGTGTTTTGAAATGGTTTGGTCACATGGAGAGAATGAGTGGGGAAAGATTGACCAAGAGGATATATGTGTCAGAGGTGGAGGGAACAAGAAGTGGGAGACCAAATTGGAGGTGGAAAGATGGAGTGAAAAAGATTTTGAGTGATCGGGGCCTGAACATGCAGGAGGGTGAAAGGCGTGCAAGGAATAGAATGAATTGGAACGATGTGGTATACCGGGGTCGACGTGCTGTTAATGGACTGAACCGGGGCATGTGAAGCGTGTGGGGTAAACCATGGAAAGTTGTGTGGGGCCTGGATGTGGAAAGGGAGCTGTGGTTTCGGTGCATTATTACATGGCAGCTAGAGACTGAGTGTGAACGAATGTGGCCTTTGTTGTCTTTTCCTAGCGCTACCTCGCGCACATTTGGGGGAGGGGGTTGTTATTTCATGTGTGGCGGGGTGGCGATGGGATTGAATAAGGACAGACAGTATGAATTATGTACATGTGTATATATGTATATGTCTGTGTGTGTATTTATATGTATACATGGAGATGTATAGGTATGTATATTTGCGTGTGTGGACGTGTATGTATATACATGTCTATGTGGGTGGGTTGGGCCATTTGTTTCGTCTGTTTCCTTGCGCTACCTCGCTAACGCGGGAGACAGCGACAAAGCAAAATATATATATATATATATATATATATATATATATATATATATATATATATATATATATATATATATATATATATATTATTTTATTATTATACTTTGTCGCTGTCTCCCGCGTTTGCGAGGTAGCGCAAGGAAACAGACGAAAGAAATGGCCCAACCCCCCCCCCCATACACATATATATACATACGTCCACACCCGCAAATATACATACCTACACAGCTTTCCATGGTTTACCCCAGACGCTTCACATGCCCTGCTTCAATCCACTGACAGCACGTCAACCCCGGTATACCACATCGCTCCAATTCACTCTATTCCTTGCCCTCCTTTCACCCTCCTGCATGTTCAGGCCCCGATCACACAAAATCTTTTTCACTCCATCTTTCCACCTCCAATTTGGTCTCCCTCTTCTCCTCGTTCCCTCCACCTCCGACACATATATCTTCTTGGTCAATCTTTCCTCACTCATCCTCTCCATGTGCCCAAACCACTTCAAAACACCCTCTTCTGCTCTCTCAACCACGCTCTTTTTATTTCCACACATCTCTCTTACCCTTACGTTACTCACTCGATCAAACCACCTCACACCACACATTGTCCTCAAACATCTCATTTCCAGCACATCCATCCTCCTGCGCACAACTCTATCCATAGCCCACGCCTCGCAACCATACAACATTGTTGGAACCACTATTCCTTCAAACATACCCATTTTTGCTTTCCGAGATAATGTTCTCGACTTCCACACATTCTTCAAGGCCCCCAGGATTTTCGCCCCCTCCCCCACCCTATGATCCACTTCCGCTTCCATGGTTCCATCCGCTGCCAGATCCACTCCCAGATATCTAAAACACTTCACTTCCTCCAGTTTTTCTCCATTCAAACTCACCTCCCAATTGACTTGACCCTCAACCCTACTGTACCTAATAACCTTGCTCTTATTCACATTTACTCTTAACTTTCTTCTTCCACACACTTTTCCAAACTCAGTCACCAGCTTCTGCAGTTTCTCACATGAATCAGCCACCAGCGCTGTATCATCAGCGAACAACAACTGACTCACTTCCCAAGCTCTCTCATCCCCAACAGACTTCATACTTGCCCCTCTTTCCAAAACTCTTGCATTCACCTCCCTAACAACCCCATCCATAAACAAATTAAACAACCATGGAGACATCACACACCCCTGCCGCAAACCTACATTCACTGAGAACCAATCACTTTCCTCTCTTCCTACACGTACACATGCCTTACATCCTCGATAAAAACTTTTCACTGCTTCTAACAACTTGCCTCCCACACCATATATTCTTAATACCTTCCACAGAGCATCTCTATCAACTCTATCATATGCCTTCTCCAGATCCATAAATGCTACATACAAATCCATTTGCTTTTCTAAGTATTTCTCACATACATTCTTCAAAGCAAACACCTGATCCACACATCCTCTACCACTTCTGAAACCACACTGCTCTTCCCCAATCTGATGCTCTGTACATGCCTTCACCCTCTCAATCAATACCCTCCCATATAATTTACCAGGAATACTCAATAAACTTATACCTCTGTAATTTGAGCACTCACTCTTATCCCCTTTGCCTTTGTACAATGGCACTATGCACGCATTCCGCCAATCCTCAGGCACCTCACCATGAGTCACACATACATTAAATAACCTTACCAACCAGTCAACAATACAGTCACCCCCTTTTTTAATAAATTCCACTGCAATACCATCCAAACCTGCTGCCTTGCCGGCTTTCATCTTCCGCAAAGCTTTCACTACCTCTTCTCTGTTTACCAAATCATTTTCCCTAACCCTCTCACTTTGCACACCACCTCGACCAAAACACCCTATATCTGCCACTCTATCATCAAACACATTCAACAAACCTTCAAAATACTCACTCCATCTCCTTCTCACATCACCACTACTTGTTATCACCTCCCCACTTGCGCCCTTCACCGAAGTTCCCATTTGCTCCCTTGTCTTACGCACTTTATTTACCTCCTTCCAGAACATCTTTTTATTCTCCCTAAAATTTAATGATACTCTCTCACCCCAACTCTCATTTGCCCTTTTTTTCACCTCTTGCACCTTTCTCTTGACCTCCTGTCTCTTTCTTTTATACATCTCCCACTCAATTGCATTTTTTCCCTGCAAAAATCGTCCAAATGCCTCTCTCTTCTCTTTCACTAATACTCTTACTTCTTCATCCCACCACTCACTACCCTTTCTAATCAACCCACCTCCCACTCTTCTCATGCCACAAGCATCTTTTGCGCAATCCATCACTGATTCCCTAAATACATCCCATTCCTCCCCCACTCCCCTTACTTCCATTGTTCTCGCCTTTTTCCATTCTGTACTCAGTCTCTCCTGGTACTTCCTCACACAGGTCTCCTTCTCAAGCTCACTTACTCTCACCACCCTCTTCACCCCAACATTCACTCTTCTTTTCTGAAAACCCATACAAATCTTCACCTTAGCCTCCACAAGATAATGATCAGACATCCCTCCAGTTGCACCTCTCAGCACATTAACATCCAAAAGTCTCTCTTTCGCACGCCTGTCAATTAACACGTAATCCAATAACGCTCTCTGGCCATCTCTCCTACTTACATAAGTATACTTATGTATATCTCGCTTTTTAAACCAGGTATTCCCAATCATCAGTCCTTTTTCAGCACATAAATCTACAAGCTCTTCACCATTTCCATTTACAACACTGAACACCCCATGTATACCAATTATTCCCTCAACTGCCACATTACTCACCTTTGCATTCAAATCACCCATCACTATAACCCGGTCTCGTGCATCAAAACCACTAACACACTCATTCAGCTGCTCCCAAAACACTTGCCTCTCTTGATCTTTCTTCTCATGCCCAGGTGCATATGCACCAATAATCACCCACCTCTCTCCATCAACTTTCAGTTTTACCCATATTAATCGAGAATTTACTTTCTTACACTCTATCACATACTCCCACAACTCCTGTTTCAGGAGTATTGCTACTCCTTCCCTTGCTCTTGTCCTCTCACTAACCCCTGACTTTACTCCCCAGACATTCCCAAACCACTCTTCCCCTTTACCCTTGAGCTTCGTTTCACTCAGAGCCAAAACATCCAGGTTCCTTTCCTCAAACATACTACCTATCTCTCGTTTTTTCACATCTTGGTTACATCCACACACATTTAGGCACCCCACTCTGAGCCTTCGAGGAGGATGAGCACTCCCCGCGTGACTCCTTCTTCTGTTTCCCATTTTAGAAAGTTAATACAAGGAGGGGAGGATTTCTGGCCCCCCGCTCCCGTCCCCTCTAGTCGCTTTCTACGACAAGCGAGGAATACGTGGGAAGTATTCTTTCACCCTATCCCCATGGATAATATACATATATATATACATATACACATACACACACACAAATGTGAAGGAAAATAGTGAAATTGGAGAAAAAATGTAGCTTAGACATTGAAGCTTATTGATACAGTGGTTAAATTGATGAGAACTGCTATTGACGTTTGTGTAAATAAATTATACATTTCCTTTTTTCCATAGCCAGAGGTTGAACCATTATGTGACATTCTTTATTTTTTCATTCATTTCAAGCTGGAAGTTTCAGTTTTCTAAATTGTTTCTTACATTTCTCATAGGTATATATATGTATGTGTGTGTGTGTGTATATGTGCATATGTATGTGTATGTGTATATATATATATATATATATATATATATATATATATATATATATATATATATATATATATATATATTTTTTTTTTTTTTTTATACTTTGTCGCTGTCTCCCGCGTTTGCGAGGTAGCGCAAGGAAACAGACGAAAGAAATGCCCCCCCCCCCCATACACATGTACATACACACGTCCACACACGCAAATATACATACCTACACAGCTTTCCATGGTTTACCCCAGACGCTTCACATGCCTTGATTCAATCCACTGACAGCACGTCAACCCCTGTATACCACATCGCTCCAATTCACTCTATTCCTTGCCCTCCTTTCACCCTCCTGCATGTTCAGGCCCCGATCACACAAAATCTTTTTCACTCCATCTTTCCACCTCCAATTTGGTCTCCCTCTTCTCCTCGTTCCCTCCACCTCCGACACATATATCCTCTTGGTCAATCTTTCCTCACTCATTCGCTCCATGTGCCCAAACCATTTCAAAACACCCTCTTCTGCTCTCTCAACCACGCTCTTTTTATTTCCACACATCTCTCTTACCCTTACGTTACTTACTCGATCAAACCACCTCACACCACACATTTTCCTCAAACATCTCATTTCCAGCACATCCATCCTCCTGCGCACATCTCTATCCATAGCCCACGCCTCGCAACCATACAACATTGTTGGAACCACTATTCCTTCAAACATACCCATTTTTGCTTTCCGAGATAATGTTCTCGACTTCCACACATTTTTCAAGGCTCCCAAAATTTTCGCCCCCTCCCCCACCCTATGATCCACTTCCGCTTCCATGGTTCCATCCGCTGACAGATCCACTCCCAGATATCTAAAACACTTCACTTCCTCCAGTTTTTCTCCATTCAAACTCACCTCCCAATTGACTTGACCCTCACCCCTACTGTACCTAATAACCTTGCTCTTATTCACATTTACTCTTAATATATATATATTCCTATGAGTCCACGGGGAAAATGAAACGCGAAAAGTTCCCAAGTGCACTTTCGTGTAATAATCATATCGTCAGGGGAGACACAAGAAATATAACAGTCAGTTGATATACATCGAAGAGACGAAGCTAGGAAGCCATTTGGTAAACATGTGATTGTCCAAAACATACGTATGTATGTATGTATGTATGTATGTATGTATGCTCGTTGTTATGAGAAAGAGAACCGGTCCTGATATTCATCCCTGTGGCACTCCACTTGCCACGTCCAACTCATTGATAAATGCAACATTTTTTCTGGCTGTAAGGAAATAGCAGATGGTAAGGCAAAAGGAGTCTAAATACGAGAGATATACTTCGCAATGGGTATATGGGTAGAATGACGAAGTATGTTGGAGGTATACGGCACACTACAAAGGAAATTGGAAGCTCGTAAATATAACTGAATTATGGCGGATAAAGAAATGTGCTGAACGGTAGCATATTTTTGTTTTTTACCCTTTAACAGGTATGGCCAGTGAATGGAAGGCAGACATGACCCCATTATATGAGGCATACCAATACCACGTTACCATACATTATGTACGAACAGACAACCAAAATATTTGAGATATAAATCATAAATATAAAGACGGATGACAAAAGTATAGGAGAAATTTTTAGACATTGATGTATATAGATGTGTATATCTGTATATGAGTGGATGGGTCGTTCTTCGTCTGTTTCTCGGCGCTACCTCGATGGTGCGGGAAACGGCGATCAAGTATGATAAGATAACGTGTTAATGCATCGGTGAATCTGTTACAAAAACCTCAAAGCCATTTGTTATTTTTTTTGTACAATTTAGTAGAGTACAACAGTACTTCTGGTGTACTACGACCCAAGTAATGCTATTTTCCATGCGTCGCATCTGGTCGTACAGGCGTCGCATCTGGTCGAAGACGCGTCGCATCTAGTCGTACAGGCGTCGCATCTGGCCGAAGACGCGTCGCATCTGGTCGAAGATGCGTCGCATCTGGTCATACAGGCGTCGCTTCTGGTCGAAGACGCGTCGCATCTGGTCGTAAAGGCTTCGCATCTGGTCGTAAAGGCGTCGCATCTGGTCGTACAGGCGTCGCATCTGGTCGAAGACGCGTCGCATCCAGGGGTCGCCGTCCGTCTCCTTCCCCCCCCCACCACCCCCGTCGCCCTAAGGGTCACAATGGCGTGTTTGGCGAGAACATGTGATGGGGGGGGTTTCCCACACACACACACACACACACACACACACACACACACGCTCTCGTGCCGCCTGTGTTAGCTCCCTCCCTCCCTCCCTTCCCTTTATCGCCCAGGACTTCCTCTTCCGCTGCTGAAGTCACTCTCGCCCTCCTCCTATGCCTCTCTCTCTCTCTCTCTCTCTCTCTCTCTCTCTCTCTCTCTCTCTCTCTCTCTCTCTCTCTCTCTCCCTCGCCCGCTGAAGCGCGCCAGGTTCGGCTGTGAAGGTGAAATGGTTTCTTTAAGAGACCAGTGAATTTGAGCTCTCCGGGTGATGGTCTTTGGCTCTGGACGGATGGAAAGCGACCAAGAAGAGGATGTAGATGATAGATGGAAAGGGAAATAGACATTTATGACGATATAGGAGGATGTCATATATGTATATATTTATTTTCTTATCTATTACACTTTGTTGCTGTCTCCCGCGTTAGCGAGGTAGCGCAAGGAAACAGACGAAAGAATGGCCCAACCCACCCCCATACACATGTATATACATACACGTCGACACACGCACATATACATATCTATACATTTCAACGTATACATATATACACATACACAGACATATACATATATACACATGTACATATTCATACATGCTGCCTTCATCCATTCCCGTTGCCAGTGAAACACGATACAAGAAAGAAATATAAGTCAGTTGTTATACAACGAAGAAACTCTAGCTCGGACGCCATCTGGTGTGTGTGTGTGTATATATATATATATATATATATATATATATATATTGACATTTATTAAGAGCTCTGAGAAGCCTTAGAAACTTTCTCGTGTTTGGTTACTGCTAGATTTCGTAACCCAACCTACTTGTAGCCTCGTCCTGAACATATACATTTCTCGGACTCCTGTTCAATATATTGCTATATCATCTCCTTCCTCAGAGGTGGGCGGGTGTCCATGTGGATCATGTGGACTATAGCTTGGCAGGGTGGAGGAGGGAGAAGGGTTATAGCGTCGTCCAAAGCTGTGTGGGTCGTTTCCACCCCTTGAGGGGGAGCGTCGTCCAAAGCTGTGTGGGTCGTTTCCACCCCTTGAGGGGGAGCGTCGTCCAAAGCTGTGTGGGTCGTTTCCAACCCTTGAGGGGGAGCGTCGTCCAAAGCTGTGTGGGTCGTTTCCAACCCTTGAGGGGGAGCGTCGTCCAAAGCTGTGTGGGTCGTTTCCAACCCTTGAGGGGGAGCGTCGTCCAAAGCTGTGTGGGTCGTTTCCACCCCTTGAGGGGGAGCGTCGTCCAAAGCTGTGTGGGTCGTTTCCAACCCTTGAGGGGGAGCGTCGTCCAAAGCTGTGTGGGTCGTTTCCAACCCTTGAGGGGGAGCGTCGTCCAAAGCTGTGTGGGTCGTTTCCACCCCTTGAGGGGGAGCGTCGTCCAAAGCTGTGTGGGTCGTTTCCAACCCTTGAGGGGGAGCGTCGTCCAAAGCTGTGTGGGTCGTTTCCACTCCTTGAGGGGGAGCGTCGTCCAAAGCTGTGTGGGTCGTTTCCAACCCTTGAAGGGGAGCGTCGTCCAAAGCTGTGTGGGTCGTTTCCCACACTAGTTTGAGATGGGTTACTGGGTGGGTGGGTCGTGTACCCAGGGGACAGGCAGTAAGTGACAGGCCATTGCTATAACGGTGCCACGGACCGCCATGATGGTCCAACGGTGCCACGTCTACTTTTTTTCTCCCCACCTCCTCCCACTTCGGCCTTGCTGAACGCGGCATCATCAGCTTATAACACACTCTTTGCCACCAGCCGTTATTTTTCAGGGCGCACAGACGTCTGTCTCTGTGGGTTTGCCTCTGTCCGTCTAAAGATGAGGCACAGAGCCAAACGTAGAGGAAGGACGTCTTATTTGAGGCTACCAGCGTCTGATTATACCATTGTCTTGCTCGCCAGACCAGGAAGTACAAGGTGTATTGTATGAAATGACTGAAATCAACATGAGTAAAGTGATGTAGACTGAAATCAACATGAGTAAAGTGATATAGACTGAAATCAACATGAGTAAAGTGATATAGACTGAAATCAACATGAGTAAAGTGATATAGACTGAAATCAACATGAGTAAAGTGATATAGACTGAAATCAACATGAGTAAAGTGATATAGACTGAAATCAACATGAGTAAAGTGATATAGACATTCTATGTCGTAATTACCATAGTTTCCTACTGTTTCGCGAAGGAGAATCAATTTTTTTTTTTTGATAATCACAAGACTCGTTGACCACAATGATGTGGTCTTCCAATTATCCTAACACCTGAAGAAGGTGTTAGGAGTGTTTTGATTGGTGGATGAACTTAGCTTGAACGACCTTAATTGGCAGTTGATACTCTTCAAGACCTGGTTAACCAACCAACCAGCCAACCAACCAACCAGCCAACCAACCAGCCAACCAACCAACCAGCCAACCAACCAGCCAACCAACCAACCAGCCAGCCAACCAACCAGCCAGCCAACCAACCAGCCAACCAACCAGCCAACCAACCAACCAGCCAACCAACCAACCAGCCAGCCAACCAACCAGCCAACCAACCAACCAGCCAACCAACCAACCAGCCAACCAACCAACCAACCAGCCAACCAACCAGCCAACCAACCAACTAACCAGCCAACCAGCCAACCAACCAACCAACCAACCAACCAACCAACCAGCCAACCAACCAACCAGCCAACCAACCAGCCAACCAACCAGCCAACCAACCAGCCAGCCAACCAACCAGCCAGCCAACCAACCAGCCAGCCAACCAACCAGCCAGCCAACCAACCAACCAGCCAACCAACCAACCAGCCAACCAACCAGCCAATCAACCAACCAGCCAACCAACCAGCCAACCAACCAACCAGCCAACCAACCAACCAGCCAACCAGCCAACCAACCAACCAGCCAACCAACCAGCCAACCAACCAACCAGCCAACCAACCAACCAGCCAACCAACCAACCAGCCAACCAACCAACCAACCAGCCAACCAGCCAACCAGCCAACCAACCAGCCAACCAACCAGCCAACCAGCCAACCAACCAACCAACCAGCCAGCCAACCAACCAGCCAACCAACCAACCAACCAGCCAACCAACCAACCAGCCAACCAACCAGCCAGCCAACCAGCCAACCAACCAGCCAACCAACCAACCAACCAGCCAACCAACCAACCAACCAACCAACCAGCCAACCAACCAGCCAACCAACCAGCCAGCCAACCAACCAGCCAGCCAACCAACCAGCCAACCAACCAACCATCCAACCAGCCAACCATCCAACCATCCAACCAGCCAACCAACCAGCCAACCAACCAGCCAACCAGCCAACCAACCAGCCAACCAACCAGCCAACCAACCAGCCAACCAGCCAACCAACCAGCCAACCAGCCCAATAGTGGCCCAGTCTACAGAGCCAGGCCAAAGCGTTCCTAGCACCGTTTTTCCGCCTGGAAATGGTCTGTTTTGCACCCATCTGGACCAACACTCGGTGTCACTATCTACACCCGAACGACACGTCGATATCAGGCCTTCCTTTTAAGGGTCATAAGTGTGGGTTTAAGCCTCGGAATTTAGTGTTCTTGGCCTTTCCTGCTGCCACAAATAAGTGTTGAGAGGACCCGTTTTCTTTTTCAGCCATTTGCAATTCTTCTTCAGTTTAATCCACTGTCCAAAGCTTAGCTGGACTGACCCATGTGCCTCAAAGGCCAAGCTCTTGACGCTCAAGCTGGTCTTGGCCAAGTGCTACAAGCTGAAGAATCGCGCGCTGGGGGAGAGAAAAGGGGGGCAACGGTGTTGAAGACGTGGCAGCGCTGCGTAAGGGTGCTACACCTGCGTCCGCCTGGGACCGGCTCGGGTGAGGAGGGAGGGGATTTAAGTGTGGGCGTGCGATTACCACCCATGTACTAAAGGGTGGATATCTCTATGTTATAGACCTCGCGCCTGATCCTTATGTACATAATGTGCTTCCATGTAAGTATTTGTGTGTGTGTGTGTGTGTGTGTGTGTGTGTATACCTCATTCGCTATCTATTCCAGCTAGTGCGTATCCTCAGCGTTTACCACATCCTCATTTAGTACATTTCGCTCATCCAGTACACTTGTACTGTACTACAGATGTACAATTTGACCTAGTGCCTCTTGAAACCCAACTCTTCTCTCTTCTCTACTGGGCGAATTTCGAACCCCACAAGCCTTAAGACCTTAGACTTGTGCCTTCATAGAGATTGGATTATGTGTTGATGTAATTATTTCACAACTTTCCAGCCATGTTGAAGGTGTTTTTATATAAGTGCGGTGACGAGACTTGAGAGTGTTGTAGTTTTGGCCCTTATGCAGTTTTCTGAGCGTCTTCTTCGTCCATGATGGTACTATTTGCCCACACACACACACACACACACACACCGTTTTCCTTCACCATTTTCTACTCGTAGAAGTCTACTGTTTTCCTTCGCCGTTTTCTACTCCTGTGTAAGTAGTAGTAGTTCGGGGTAGATAGATCGACTTCGCAGTCCCACTGAAACGTGTGGTGTCGCACTGTTATCTCCTGCCACATGTCTATCGTATTCCATCGACTCGACGTCCTTCTTTGGACAAGTCGATCAACATTGGACGTCAACGAGCGACGGTGACAAAACAGAAGCCCTGGGAATCATTCCACATGCCACTTCGACTGATTCGTGAAGAGGCTCGTTCGCCATAACGTCTTATGTTCTCTTGTACTTAAAAAAAAGAAAAATTATCCTCTTCTGTCCATCTTAGGAACGTCTTTCATCCATCTTGGCGGTCCTTCGTCAACCAGTCACCTGTTCGGTACTGTCAAATGTATTTCTGGCAGTCTAGGATATGATTGACCATGCCTTGCTCTTTGGACTATGTGACAGAGCTCACTCTCTCGTGGAAAAATCGGATTGGCTCATTGCACAGGGTTCTGGCTTCGGGAAACCATGCATGTGATTTCTGATCATCTTTTCCAGAACGTCAGAGACCACACTTGTGAAGTTTGGTCTTTGGTTCAGCGCCTCTCTCTCTCTCTCTCTCTCTCTCTCTCTCTCTCTCTCTCTCTCTCTCTCTCTCTCTCTCTGGCCTTGCTCCCAATCCACAAGATTCCTCTTTGAGTTTCTTTGTGCCACCTTTCTTATTGTGGTACAGTCGTGTCTTGTTCTGAAACCATACAAAACTGCTGGTTTGCTGGACTTCGGCTTGTTTCGCCGTCAAAGGCCATCATTCAAACTTCCCATTGTACGCCAAGGTGGGAGGCTTTCTATCTCTTTGTTGTCACGAAACCTTCTCCCTTACTGTCCTGGTTCGAGGCTGATGAACTCCATATTCCAAAGTCCTCCTAACCACATCGTTTCGTAAAGGAAAAAAGAAAATAAAATCATTCGTACCCAACTTTCCATCCACTCTGCTCTTATCAAGGAAGTATCATTTGTAATATTTTTTTTGATTGGTGTGTGTGAAGATAAGATCTTGGAAAGGTGTTTCCCCATTTGATGCTATCGAAGGTGTGTGTGTGTGTGTGTGTGTGTGTGTGTGTGTGTGTGTGTGTGTGTGGGTGGGTGGATGATCCACACACACATTGTGGAGATTTGGGTAGTGGATTGTGCAAGTGGGGGTCTTCGATTCCACAAGACAACCTCCCAAAAAAAGAAAGGTGTCCAAATGTCTACAATATGTTGGATCTTGGAGAACCAAGTGATTGTAAGATGTTGGCTGTGTTGTGAACAAAGGTTGTGACGCGTTAGTGAACATGTTACTTTGTTCAAGATGAGGAACAATGGGGTTAACAGATCTCTCTCTCTCTCTCTCTCTCTCTCTCTCTCTTTCTCTCTCTCTCTCTCTCTCTCTCTCTCTCTCTCTCTCTCTCTCTCTCTCTCTCTCTCTCTCTCTCTCTCTCTCCAGCTCATATGGATCGTGTTGGCAAGGACAAGTAGTTAACACTTGTATGAATTACAGTTGGACAAGAGTGGTTGTTAGCGGGGGGGGAAGGAAGTTATTCTGAAGGGGGGGGGGGTCCAAAACAGCTCTTGTCGACATTAATTCGACCAATGATAGCTGTCGATATACCTACATCTATCGGGGCCTTGGTTAGGGCGAGTAGATAGCAGTGGTTCCAGTGCTTGTGAACCTGAGAGAGAGAGAGGGACATTGCAGCTGGAAAGGTCATTGAGTGCTCTGGAAGTGTTCAATTTGGCCACACTGTCCGGGGACGTCTCGCCCTCAAGCCATGGACAAGGTCCCCTCCTCCCCTCCCAACACACACACACACACACACACACACAAATATGGATGGCTCTTTGGCGAACTGTGGGCGAGCCAGCGAAGGTGAGAGCCACGGAAGTCTGGCGCGTCAACGGCGGGGCCCAAGTGCGAGAGATTGGAGGCGGGCGAAAGAAAGCAGAGGAGAATCCACATTTCATGAAATTGTTGAAAAAAAAAAAATCCCTCATTTCATGAAATTGTTGACAAATCTGATTAGATTCTAAGTTGAGGTGGAGATGTGGGGCTTCTACGTCTCGGTGACTGTGGTGACTTGTCCATTGCGCTACACCGGAGGTGTGGGCAAGTGTTCCAGGCAGTTTGGCTCTGTGGTCTGGGTCGAGTGTTTGACGTAGGGGGACCTGGAGTCTCCATGTTCTTGTGTTTGAATGTAGTGGGAGTTTAGGGTGGGAGACAGACACCCAGGCATAGGGGGTGTTGAACAGGGGGTGTTGAACAGGGAGTGTTGAACAGGGAGTGTTGAACAGGGGGTGTTGAACAGGGAGTGTTGAACGGGGGGTGTCGATCAAGGGGGTGTTGAACAGGGAGTGTTGAACGGGGGGTGTTGAACAGGGAGTGTTGAACGGGGGGTGTTGAACAGGGAGTGTTGAACAGGGGGTGTTGAACGGGGGGTGTTGAACAGGGAGTGTTGAACAGGGGGTGTTGAACGGGGGGTGTTGAACAGGGGGTGTTGAACAGGGAGTGTTGAACAGGGGGTGTTGAACGGGGGGTGTTGAACAGGGAGTGTTGAACAGGGGGTGTTGAACGGGGGGTGTTGAACAGGGAGTGTTGAACAGGGGGTGTTGAACGGGGGGTGTTGAACAGGGAGTGTTGAACAGGGGGTGTTGAACAGGGGGTGTTGAACAGGGAGTGTTGAACGGGGGTGTTGAACAGGGAGTGTTGAACGGGGGGTGTTGAACAGGGGGCGTTGAACGAGTGGTGTCGAACGGGTGGTGTCGAACGGGTGGTGTTGAACAGGGAGTGTTGAACAGGTGCTGTCGAAAAGGGGTGTTGAACAGGGGTTGTCGAGCACGGGGTGTTGAACAGGGGGTGTCGAATTAATCGTTGACCTGTGGCTACGGATCCTGTCTCTTGCATATAAAATCTCTCTCTCTCTCTCTCTCTCTCTCTCTCTCTCTCTCTCTCTCTCTCTCTCTCTCTCTCTCTCTCTCCCATGCACGTAAATCGCCCTTGCACCAATGAAATAAATTATTCCCTTAATACAGGACTCAGTTCATTATCGCTTTCATTTATTGTGGATAAATTCTCCCTCACCCACCTCTTGCCACTACCCGCCCTTCTTCCTCCCCCACTGGCGTGTATACAACCACTGGTGTCATCTTTTCAGCCACTTTCAGTGGTGGTGGGGGATTAGGTGGGTTTACGTGGGGTTGGCACTAGGTGACGTGTGTGTGTGTGTGTCTGTTTCAGGTGATGGCTCCCGTTAGGTTCCATGGGAAGCGGTTGGCCGTGTGTGTGGTTCTCCTAGTGGCAGCGATGGGCATCTACCACTTGATAACCATCAGTTCTCCAGTCGACATCCGGGACCGTGTATTGCTCAGGTGAGGCCAGGGCCTGGCTTGTCATGCACACGTGGAACCACTGGCTCAAGTCTGGCTTGTCATGCACACGTGGAACCACTGGCTCAAGTCTGGCTTGTCATGCACATGTGGAACCACTGGCTCAAGTCTGGCTTGTCATGCACATGTGGAACCACTGGCTCAAGCCTGGCTTGTCATGCACACGTGGAACCACTGGCTCAAGTCTGGCTTGTCATGCACATGTGGAACCACTGGCTCAAGTCTGGCTTGTCATGCACATGTGGAACCACTGGCTCAAGTCTGGCTTGTCATGCACATGTGGAACCACTGGCTCAAGTCTGGCTTGTCATGCACATGTGGAACCACTGGCTCAAGTCTGGCTTGTCATGCACACGTGGAACCACTGGCTCAAGTCTGGCTTGTCATGCACATGTGGAACCACTGGCTCAAGTCTGGCTTGTCATGCACACGTGGAACCACTGGCTCAAGTCTGGCTTGTCATGCACATGTGGAACCACTGGCTCAAGCCTGGCTTGTCATGCACACGTGGAACCACTGGCTCAAGTCTGGCTTGTCATGCACACGTGGAACCACTGGCTCAAGTCTGGCTTGTCATGCACACGTGGAACCACTGGCTCAAGTCTGGCTTGTCATGCACACGTGGAACCACTGGCTCAAGTCTGGCTTGTCATGCACATGTGGAACCACTGGCTCAAGTCTGGCTTGTCATGCACATGTGGAACCACTGGCTCAAGTCTGGCTTGTCATGCACATGTGGAACCACTGGCTCAAGCCTGGCTTGTCATGCACACGTGGAACCACTGGCTCAAGTCTGGCTTGTCATGCACATGTGGAACCACTGGCTCAAGTCTGGCTTGTCATGCACATGTGGAACCACTGGCTCAAGTCTGGCTTGTCATGCACACGTGGAACCACTGGCTCAAGTCTGGCTTGTCATGCACACGTGGAACCACTGGCTCAAGTCTGGCTTGTCATGCACATGTGGAACCACTGGCTCAAGTCTGGCTTGTCATGCACATGTGGAACCACTGGCTCAAGTCTGGCTTGTCATGCACACGTGGAACCACTGGCTCAAGTCTGGCTTGTCATGCACATGTGGAACCACTGGCTCAAGTCTGGCTTGTCATGCACATGTGGAACCACTGGCTCAAGTCTGGCTTGTCATGCACACGTGGAACCACTGGCTCAAGTCTGGCTTGTCATGCACACGTGGAACCACTGGCTCAAGTCTGGCTTGTCATGCACATGTGGAACCACTGGCTCAAGTCTGGCTTGTCATGCACATGTGGAACCACTGGCTCAAGTCTGGCTTGTCATGCACACGTGGAACCACTGGCTCAAGTCTGGCTTGTCATGCACATGTGGAACCACTGGCTCAAGTCTGGCTTGTCATGCACATGTGGAACCACTGGCTCAAGTCTGGCTTGTCATGCACACGTGGAACCACTGGCTCAAGTCTGGCTTGTCATGCACACGTGGAACCACTGGCTCAAGTCTGGCTTGTCATGCACATGTGGAACCACTGGCTCAAGTCTGGCTTGTCATGCACATGTGGAACCACTGGCTCAAGCCTGGCTTGTCATGCACATGTGGAACCACTGGCTCAAGTCTGGCTTGTCATGCACACGTGGAACCTGTGTGTCTGAATTTTGTATTGCATGACCTTAATCTTGCATGACCTTTACCATACATGACCTTAACCCTGCATGACCTTAATGCATGACCTTAACCCTGTATGACCTTAATGCATGACCTTAACCCTGCATGACCTCAATGCATGACCTTTACCCTACATGACCTTAATGCATGACTTTAACCCTACATGACCTTAATGCATGACCTTAACCCTGTATGACCTTGATGCATGACCTTAACCCTGTATGTCCTTAATGCATGACCTTAACCCTGCATGACCTTAATGCATGACCTTTACCCTACATGACCTTAACCCTACATGACCTTAATGCATGACCTTTACCCTGCATGACCTTAACCCTGTATGACCTTAATGCATGACCTTTACCTTGCATGACCTTTACCCTCCATGGCCTCTGTGCATGACCTTTACCCTGCATGACCTTGCATGACTATTAACTGGACTATGATCATATTTCCTCTCCTATACATTGATCTACAATTTATATAAACGTAGTTTATATAGATTTATATGTATATGTATATATAGTTTGTTTATATAGACTTTATGTATATTATAGAAAAGTTCCTAATCCTGTGCATGACGCTCGTATACCTTCACATGACCTTATATTTTTCTTGCATGTGAACACCACTTGCACCTGCGCATGACACGTGTGGCCATCTCATGCTTTGCATGACGCATGGCACCTGAGTTGGATGATGTCCTCTGTACCCACAGGCTCCTGATGGCCCGCGCTGTGTACTCCGGTTCGAACCCCGGGCCCAGGTGAGTAGACTCATGACCTTCCTCATGACTCACGCGTGTGACCTTCCTCATGACTCGCGTGTGTGACCTTCATCATGACACGTGTGGCCTTCCTCATGACTCGTGTGACCTTCCTCATGACGCGTTTGACCTTCCTCATGACGCGTGTGACCTTCCTCATGACGCGTGTGACCTTCCTCATGACGCGTTTGACCTTCCTCATGACGCGTTTGACCTTCCTCATGACGCGTTTGACCTTCCTCATGACGCGTGTGACCTTCCTCGTGACGCGTGTGACCTTCCTCATGACGCATGTGACCTTCCTCATGACTCATGTGACCTTCCTCATGACACGTGTGGCCTTCCTCATGACGCGTGTGGCCTTCCTCATGACGCGTGTGACCTTCCTCATGACACGTGTGACCTTCCTCATGACGAGTGTGTCCTTCCTCATGACGCGTGTGGCCTTCCTCATGACTCGTGTGACCTTCCTCATGACGCGTGTGACCTTCCTCATGACGCATGTGACCTTCCTCATGACGCGTATGACCTTCCTCATGACACGTGTGACCTTCCTCATGACGCGTGTGACCTTCCTCATGACGCGTGTGACCTTCCTCATGACGCGTGTGACCTTCCTCATGACTCGTGTGACCTTCCTCATGACGCGTGTGACCTTCCTCATGACGCGTGTGGCCTTCCTCATGACGCGTGTGACCTTCCTCATGACTCGTGTGACCTGACTTATGACGCGTGTGGCCTTCCTCATGACGCGTGTGATCTTCCTCATGACGCGTGTGACCTTCCTCATGACGCGTGTGACCTTCCTCATGATCCGTGTGACCTTCCTCATGATTTATGTGACCTTCCTCATGACGCGTGTGACCTTCCTCATGATTCATGTGACCTTCCTCATGACGCGTGTGACCTTCCTCATGACGCGTGTGACCTTCCTCATGATTCATGTGACCTTCCTCATTATTCGTGTGACCTTCCTCATGACGCGTGTGGCCTTCCTCATGATTCATGTGACCTTCCTCATGACGCGTGTGACCTTCCTCATGACGCGTGTGACCTTCCTCATGATTCATGTGACCTTCCTCATTATTCGTGTGACCTTCCTCATGACGCGTGTGACCTTCCTCATGATGCGTGTGACCTTCCTCATTATTCGTGTGACCTTCCTCATGACGCGTGTGACCTTCCTCATGACGCGTGTGACCTTCCTCATTATTCGTGTGACCTTCCTCATGACGCGTGTGACCTTCCTCATGACGCGTGTGACCTTCCTCATGATGCGTGTGGCCTTCCTCATGATGCGTGTGACCTTCCTCATGACGCGTGTGGCCTTCCTCATGATGCGTGTGGCCTGACTCATGACGCGTGTGACCTTCCTCATGACGCGTGTGACCTTCCTCATGACGCGTGTGACCTTCCTCATGATGCGTGTGACCTTCCTTATGACGCGTGTGGCCTGACTCATGACGCGTGTGACCTTCCTCATGATGCGTGTGACCTTCCTCATGACGCGTGTGGCCTTCCTCATGACGCGTGTGACCTTCCTCATGACGCGTGTGACCTTCCTCATGACGCGTGTGACCTTCCTCATGACGCGTGTGACCTTCCTCATGACGCGTGTGGCCTTCCTCATGACGCGTGTGACCTTCCTCATGATGCGTGTGGCCTTCCTCATGACGCGTGTGACCTCCCTCATGACGCGTGTGACCTTCCTCATGACGCGTGTGACCTTCCTCATGACGCGTGTGACCTTCCTCATGACTCGTGTGACCTTCCTCATGACGCGTGTGACCTTCCTCATGACTCGTGTGGCCTTCCTCATGACTCATGAGGCCGATGACTCTCCCTCATAATACCCATGATTCATACACATGACACGAATGAGTCGTGCATCGTATTCCCTGACTCACGCATGACTCGTTGATCCCCCTTGACTCACACATGACTCATTGATCCCTCATGACTCACGCATGACCCGTTGATCCCCCTTGACTCACGCATGACTCGTTGATCCCCCTGACTCATGCATGACTCATTGATCCCCCTGACTCACACATGACTCGTTGATCCCCCTTGACTCACGCATGACTCGTTGATCCCCCTTGACTCACGCATGACTCGTTGATCCCCCTTGACTCACGCATGACTCGTTGATCCCCTTGACTCACGCATGACTCGTTGATCCCCCTTGACTCACGCATGACTCGTTGATCCCCCCTGACTCACGCATGACTCGTTGATCCCCCCTGACTCACGCATGACTCGTTGATCCCCCTGACTCATTCATGACTCGTTGATCCCCCTGACTCACACATGACTCATTGATCCCCTTGACTCACACATGACTCATTGATCCCCCTGACTCACGCATGACTCGTTGATCCCCCTGACTCGCGCATGACTCGTTGATCCCCCTTGACTCACACATGACTCATTGATCCCCCTGACTCACTCATGATTCGTTGATCCCCCTTGACTCACACATGACTCGTTGGTCCCATTGACTCTCGCAAGACTCGTTGATCCCCCCTGACTCGCACATGACTCGTTGATCCCCCTTGCTCACTCATGACTTGTTGGTCCCATTGACTCTCGCAAGACTCGTTGATCCCCCCTGACTCACACATGACTCATTGATCCCACTTGACTCACTCATGACTCGTTGATCCCACTTGACTCACACATGACTCGTTGATCTACCCTGACTCACGCATGACTCGTTGATCCCCCTGACTCACGCATGACTCGTTGATCCCCCTGACTCACGCATGACTCGTTCATCCCTCCTGACTCACGCATGACTCGTTGATCCCCCCTGACTCACTCATGACTCGTTGATCCCCCTGACTCATTCATGACTCGTTGATCCCCCTGACTCATGCATGACTCGTTGATCCCCCCTGACTCACTCATGACTCGTTGATCCCCCTGACTCATTCATGACTCGTTGATCCCCCTGACTCGCACTTGCCCTCCCGTGTAGCACATTAGAAATGAACTTGACATAGAACAAGAAATTTTGGTCAAAGTTGAGGATTGGCTGATGTGCTGGTGAACAGCTGCAGGTAAAAGTGGTTAATTACCATCCTTAAATAGGTAATTGATTAATTAATGATCATTTAGATAATTATCATCCATACGTAGATAATTGATTAATCAATGATCATTTAGATAATTACCATCCATAAGTAGATAATTGATTAATAAATAATCATTTAGATAATTACCATCCATAAGTAGATAATCGATTAATTAATGATAATTTAGATAATTACCATCCATACGTAGATAATTGCTTAATTAATGATCATTTAGATAATTACCATCCATAAGTAGATAATTGATTAATTGATAATCATTTAGATAATTACTATCCATACACAGATAATCTATTAATTGATAATCATTTAGATAATTACCATCCATAAATAGATAAATTATTAGCAATCATTTAGACTTGCCATCCATACACAGATAATTTATTAACGATCATGTAGATAATGTATTTATTCATTATCTGTATATCTTTTTGGAAAGATGATTCATTTATCTTTTCGTTATCGCTAAAGTTTTCGTTCACTTGACCTCGGGGTCATGTGTGTGGTTAAAGGCAGATAAGCCTTTGTGCTCTAGGGGCGCCGCCCTTTGGGGGTCTACCACCTCGCCAAGGCAATGATTGGAGAAGGTGGAGATTACCCAATCTCTCACTGGGGGATTAGGAGAATCATGTCTTCGCCACTTTGGAAAAAAAGATTGGAAGATGAGTCTGGTGATTATGATGGTACGTAGGCGTGTAGCGAGGACTAGCAGGGTTCGAACCCAGGACTGGAAGCTGGCGCCTGGTTGGTGTCTCGGGTAGAGGCCGGTGTGCCGGGGTTCGAGTGGGGTCCTGGTGAGGGCTTAGCACGCCTCGAGGGCATGGTGCCCTTTCATGGCACCATGCGCCACGCCTCGAGGTCCTGGTGCCCTTTCATGGCACCATGCGCCACGCCTCGAGGTCCTGGTGCCCTTTCATGGCACCATGCGCCACGCCTCGAAATCCTGGTGCCCTTTCATGGCACCATGCGCCACGCCTCGAGGTCCTGGTGCCCTTTCATGGCACCATGCGCCACGCCTCGGGGTCCTGGTGCCCTTTCATGGCACCATGCGCCACGCCAGTTCAATGTGGCAGGTGTCACATGCGCGGTGTCTTTTCCCGGTGCAATCCCGGACGTGTTACAGGCCATCCGGGGTGTGGTAATGGCTGCCCTTGTGCTGGTGTGGAGCTGAGCGCGCGAAATGGACGCCAGAGACAGCGTGTCGATGATGGAAGCCTTCGTGCCTCTGGAAGCCACGATGTCCGGCTTCCTGAAGGCTCACACGATCGGAGGGCGCGGCTCGCAGGACACTTCGTACCCCCTCTGTCTCGTACCCCTTCTGTCTCGTACCCCCTCTGTCTCGTACCCCCTCTGTCTCGTACCCCTTCTGTCTCGTACGGTTCCCGCTATTCACCCATCTGCTGACCTGAGGCAGGGCAGCAGCAGATGGAGCCAGACCCGCACCGTCCACGGTGCTGACCAGATTTGGCCCTCCAGGCGTGATGGCGTTCGAGTTGGTTCCCCGCGTGCCGACCAGCGATGCCCGCGGGTCGAGACAAAGTCATGCACACCCAGCGCATCCTCCCTTGCCCCTGAGTGGAAGTATGTACAAGGCAAGTCATGGGCTAGACGGAGCCAGCGGCCAACCTCCACTGTCTGTCTATGCGTGCTAAGTGTATACACTTCCCCCAGCACCAAGCCATGCATGAGCTTCGGCACCACATGTGTCACGAGCAACGCAACCCGTTGTGGAGGTGCTAGAGAAGCTCTGGTGGTGTTACGGAGCCCCATCCACTAGCAGGGCACTGTAGGATTGTCGCCCACCTCCTCCTCCTCCTCCGAACATGGATGCCCACGTACTTATAATCGTCCTCAGTGTTCATGGATCCCACGTCGCTACCCAAGACTTGGCACGTCCTGCTCTCGTTGACGTACCGGGTCTTGCGCTCGCCGTCCACCTCCATGTCCTCAGAAAACGACATTACCCAGGGTTTACTCCAAGTCCACCCGCCTCCCCGCGAGGGTCTCTGCCATAATGTCTATCGCCAATTGCAGGCCAAGTCGGGGTCTTTGCTACCAACACTAGATGGTCGGCAAATGCCAGTGCTGACACCTTTTGCAATTCCTACATTAGATTCCTTAACCCTGACATCTTCCTCGTCCACTACAAGGTTGAAAAGGAGGAGGTGATAGCGGGTCACCCTGCTTGACCCCACGAGTCATATATACTTTCTCCGACATCTCGCCGCTGCCTTCGATGTGAGTGAAGGTTTGGTCATACGTCGACATGACATATACCCTGACGAGGGCTGGGATGCCCTTCCGCGACATGGCCCGCTCGATAGTGCTATGGAACGCCAGGTGCACCCTGTGGGCCCGCGCACGACCGACGATCGCATTCAAGATCGTGAGGTTCTCAAGGCATCCGTCTATTGGGACGAATGCCTTTTGAGCCTCATCGATCTGGACGAGACTCGAGATGCGACTGCTCAAGATTTTGTGGCGCAGGCAGACTACGGAACAGGAGTCTTTGGGTTCGGTTGGGTTGGGTACCTTGGGTATCAGCACCGTTCTATTTGCCTTGAATGGGTCTGGCAAGGTTGGTGTGGCAAGACACAGGTTAAACATCTTGGAACGAATTCTTGGAGGATTGGACTTCACCAAACGCGTCTGCATTCCCTCACGACCAGGGTCAGATGTCTTCGTGGGTGTGAGTGAGGTGGTGTGTTACCTCACCGACGCTCATACCCTGTGCTAGCTGTCCATATTGTGAGTCGCAGTCGGTAATGACACGTTCATCCGGCTCATATGGGCCAGAGAAGAGGAGGGGCCCCGCGCTCCTAGAGGCTTTCCGACCCGACTGAAGTTGGCGGAACCTCCCACTCACCTTTCAGGACCCGTCCAGCGGCCAGAGACTTAGTGTGACGGTAAAGTCTCTGTACTTTCCGCTATTGTTCCCCGCCTAAGCCGCCTTCCGCGTAACGCCACCTCCTCCGTACGGCGTTCGCTGCTGCCGGAGTTCGCCAACTGTCTCGGCCCATCTCTCCCTTGCGCGTGTGTGCTTACTTCCTGCAGGGCGCCACTCCGCGTGGGGCTTCCTGGCGTTGCCGCGACGCGCCTTCCCATCTGACACGCTGTCACTCACCACGCCTTCCCCGGCTTCCTGGTGGAGGTTTATCTCGCAAGACCAGCTCTTGAACCCCTGGTCTTATACGACGACGCCCTCCGTCCAAAGGCCTTGGATTACTTCGACCGCCCTGGAGGGAACACTCGCCTCCCACAGCTGGTCCAGGCTTGGGCCAGCATCGCCAGCTGGTACGCTGGTCCACGAGAATTGGTTCTGCGTAGCGGGAGCCACGGAACGACACGCCGTGACGAGGTAGGACGCTCCGGGAAGGCTCGCGCGCTACTGCCACTCTTAAGAGAGTCGGTCGTCACATCGTCGTAACATAAACGTCACATCGTCACATAAACGTAACGTAACGTAAAAGACATCGTAACGCAGAGTCCCGCCCATGATCACCGTTTAGCCAGTCATCTCTTACCTATTTCGCCTGGAGTCCCGCCCCTCTCGGGGAAACTAGCCAATCATCTGTCACGTTCGTCTTGTTTCCAGCCCATCTTGAAGAAACTAGCCAATCATCTGTTGCCTCCTTCCCTCATAGTCCCACCCAAGCCAATCATCTGTCACCTAGACAACCACCTATTTCCTCAAGCCCCGCCTATCTCAGACCAACTAGCCAGTCATTAATCATGATCTCCACTTACTGATCACCATCTAATCACTTAAGTGGCAGTTCATTTCCCCCAAATTGCCATCTGCAACCATTAAGTACAAACAGGTGCGACACACACACACACACACACACACACACACACACACACACACCTCTTAACCAATCACAATGCAGGCACATCTGCAAGCACCACCCCTCCTTCGACCAATAACACGCCTGTTCTTCTCCCCACCTCCCAGACGCCTCCGAACCAATCACAATGCAGGCACATCTGCAAGCACCATCCCTCCTTCGACCAATAACACGCCTGTTCTTCTCCCCACCTCCCAGACGCCTCCGAACCAATCACAATGCAGGCGCACCTGCAAGCGCCACCCCCTTTCCCCCTTCTTCGACCACTGACACGCCCGTCTCTCTCTCCCCCTGACAGCCCCGCCCACCTGGCGTGCCAGCCGCCCCTCCTGGACGTGAAGAACCCAGATATCTACCGCTTCTTCCACCACATAGACCCAGTCCGCTGTAGCGACGAGGGAGAGTGGGTGTCTGTGCGAGGCTCCCAAGCGGCCATTACGGACGGTGCGCGCGCGCGCCACGGCGACATCCAGTGCTCCTTCACAGGTGAGGTGACCTCTTGACCCCACCAGGTGACCTCCTGACCCGACCAGGTGACCTCTCTGTGAGGTGACCTCCTGACACGACCAGGTGACCTCCTGACCTGACCAGGTGACCTCCCTGGGTGAGGTGACCTCCTGATGCGACCAGGTGACCTCCCTCAGTGAGGTGACCTCCTGATGCGACCAGGTGACCTCCCTCAATCAGGTGACCTCCTGACCCGACCAGGTGACCTCCCTCAATCAGGTGACCTCCTGATGCGACCAGGTGACCTCCCTCAGTGAGGTGACCTCCTGACCCGACCAGGTGACCTCCCTCAATCAGGTGACCTCCTGACCCGACCAGGTGACCTCCCTGAGTGAGGTGACCTCCTGATGCGACCAGGTGACCTCCCTCAATCAGGTGACCTCCTGACCCGACCAGGTGACCTCCCTGGGTGAGGTGACCTCCTGATGCGACCAGGTGACCTCCCTCAATCAGGTGACCTCCTGACCCGACCAGGTGACCTCCCTCATTCAGGTGACCTCCTGATGCGACCAGGTGACCTCCCAGGGTAAGGTGACCTCCTGACCCGACCAGGTGACCTCCCTCAGTGAGGTGACCTCTAGACTTGACCAGGTGACCCTAGCGGAGAGAGAGAGAGAGAGAGAGAGAGAGAGAGAGAGAGAGAGAGAGAGAGAGAGAGAGAGAGAGAGAGAGAGAGAGCTGGGGGGTCAGAATTTGTGATACCAAGATAACGATAAGCTCATAGATAGATAGATAGGTTAGATAGATAGATAGATAGATAGTTAGATAGATAGGCAGATTTCATAGATAGATAGGTTAGATAGATAGATTACATTAGATAGATAGATTAGATAGATAGATAGGTTAGATAGATTACATATAGATAGATAGATAGGTTAGATAGATAGATTATATATAGGTAGATAGATAGGTTAGGTAGATAGATAGGTTAGATAGATATACAGGATAGATAGATAGAGACAGATAGAGATAGATGGATAGGGAGAGAGACAAATAGATAGATAGATAAGGATTACATCAGGCACTTGGCAAGGAATTATCTGGTCGCTGATAACAGATCAGCAATCATTGTGATAACCCCCTTCCCCCCCAACACAGACACACACACACACACACACACACACACACACACACACACACCTCCTGATGAAGTCGATCCATTTTGAACGGTGATGAACCTTTATGATATCTGATGATGGTATCTGATAAGAGTAATTGACGACGATGTGTTCCACTGGCTCAAAATGCCTTTCTTTTTTATATAGTGAAATTTCGTTATATAATGACCGTATGTTGACGTGTTTTCTTCTTTCTTTTTTGGGGCGAAGGGGATTAAAACTGTTTTTTGATTTGTTCGTTAGTGTAAATGACTGAAACTCTTAAATGATAATAGATTCATAACTACCATGGCTAGAGTAATTGATATATATATATATATATATATATATATATATATATATATATATATATATATATATATATATATTTATATATATTTATATATATATATATATATATATATATATATATATATATATATATATATATATATATATATATATATATATATATATATTTATATATATTTATATATATATATATATATATATATATATATATATATATATATATATATATATATATATATATATATATATATATATATATGTATATTGTTGACTTCCCTTTCAATACGCCACTAACAGTTGTACACCCGTAGAGCCTCACCTCTTGAACACCACTTATAAACCCACTACATAATGTCTGCTCCCAGTTCGTATCCCGCCGTGGTCGTGTCTGGCTCTGTGGTTCATTTCAAGGGATCTCGCGCAGCGGCGCAGCCCATATAGATTCGACACAGGAAATCGCAAAGTCCCATCAATTTTTGACATCTTTTCTCACACTGTCTGTCTCCTCTCTTAAGCCTCACCTGCTTTCATGCACTCTGGTTCAGTTTCCACTGACAGCACATCCACCCCCGTATAGCACAAAGCTTTTTCCTTGTCACTTTCACATGAACCACAACAGTGTTCTGGCTATTAAACTCTCCTTTCCAATCTATCGAGAAAAAAAGTTATTCTGAATAATTTCCACGATTCTATCTCCTCGTCCAATTAAGTTTCACTGTTGCTCCTCTTTTTTTTTTTTTTACTAATCTCACCACGTCATCAAACTCGTGAATTAGATGCATAATCATTCCAATCGATGCATCACATATGGTACCTTTATTATCAATTATACTCTACGTGAAGATAAGATCTGGATATGATATATCAGGCTCTCGCTAGTGTATATATATATATATATATATATCTTTTTCTTTTCTTTCATACTATTCGCCATTTCCCGCATCAGCGAGGTAGCGTTAAGAACAGAGGACTGGGCCTCTGAGGAAACATCCTCACCCGGCCCCCTTCTCTGTTCCTTCCTTTGGAAAAAAAAAAAAAAAAAAAAAAACGAGAGGGGAAGATTTCCAGCCCCCCGCTCCCTTCCCTTTTAGTCGCCTTCTACGACACGCAGGGAATACGTGGGAAGTATTCTTTCTCCCCTATCCCCAGGGATATATATATATATATATATATATATATATATATATATATATATATATATATATATATATATATATATATATATATATATTTTTTTTTTTTTTTTTTTTTCATACTATTTGCCATTTCCCGCATTAGCGAGGTAGCGTTAAGAACAGAGAACTGGGCCTTAGAGGGAATATCCTCACCTGACCCCCTTCTCTGTTCCTTCTTTTGGAAAATTAAAAAAAACAAAACAAGAAAGGGGAGGATTTCCAGCCACCCGCTCCCTCCCCTTTTAGTCGCCTTCTACGACACGCAGGGAATACGTGGGAAGTATTCTTTCTCCCCTATCCCCATATATATATATATATATATATATATATATATATATATATATATATATATATATATATATATATTATCCCTGGGGATAGGGGAGAAAGAATACTTCCCATGTATTCCCTGCGTGTCGTAGAAGGCGACTAAAAGGGGAGGGAGCGGGGGGCTGGAAATCCTCCCATCTCGTTTTTTTCTCTAATTTTCGAAAAGAAGGAACAGAGAAGGGAGCCAGGTGAGGATATTACCTCAAAGGCCCAGTCCTCTGTTGTTAACGCTTCCTCGCTAACGCGGAAAATGGCAAATAGTATGAAAGAAAGAAGAATATATATATATATATATATATATATATATATATATATATATATATATATTTTTTTTTTTTTTTTTTTGCTTTGTCGCTGTCTCCCGCGTTTGCGAGGTAGCGCAAGGAAACAGACGAAAGAAATGGCCCAACCCACCCCCATACACATGCCTTGATTCAATCCACTGACAGCACGTCAACCCCGGTATACCACATCGCTCCAATTCGCTCTATTCTTTGCCCTCCTTTCACCCTCCTGCATGTTCAGGCCCCGATCACACAAAATCTTTTTCACTCCATCTTTCCACCTCCAATTTGGTCTCCCTCTTCTCCTCGTTCCCTCCACCTCCGACACGTATATCCTCTTGGTCAATCTTTCCTCACTCATTCTCTCCATGTGACCAAACCATTTCAAAACACTCTCTTCTGCTCTCTCAACCACGCTCTTTTTATTTCCACACATCTCTCTTACCCTTACGTTACTTACTCGATCAAACCACCTCACACCACACATTGTCCTCAAACATCTCATTTCCAGCACATCCATCCTCCTGCGCACAACTCTATCCATAGTCCACGCCTCGCAACCATACAACATTGTTGGAACCACTATTCCTTCAAACATACCCATTTTTGCTTTCAGAGATAATGTTCTCGACTTCCACACATTCTTCAAGGCTCCCAGAATTTTCGCCCCCTCCCCCACCCTATGATCCACTTCCGCTTCCATGGTTCCATCCGCTGCCAGATCCACTCCCAGATATCTAAAACACTTCACTTCCTCCAGTTTTTCTCCATTCAAACTCGCCTCCCAATTGAATTGACCCTCAACCCTACTGTACCTAATAACCTTGCTCTTATTCACATTTACTCTTTAACTTTCTTCTTTCACACACTTTACCAAACTCAGTCACCAGCTTCTGCAGTTTCTCACATGAATCAGCCACCAGCGCTGTATCACCAGCGAACAACAACTGACTCACTTCCCAAGCTCTCTCATCCCCAACAGACTTCATACTTGCCCCTCTTTCCAAAACTCTTGCATTCACCTCCCTAACAACCCCATCCATAAACAAATTAAACAACCATGGAGACATCACACACCCCTGCCGCAAACCTACATTCACTGAGAACCAATCACTTTCCTCTCTTCCTACATATATATATGTATATATGATTACATATACACATGAGATTCGAATATTAAGAACAGAGTACGAAAGTGGCACTGGCATATATATATATATATATATATATATATATATATATATATATATATATATATATATATATATATATATATATGCCAGTGCCACTTTCGTACTCTGTTCTTAATATTCGAGTCTCATGTGTATATGTAATTGTAGTGTCCTTACCAAGAATTGATTAAGTTAACAACCGAGAGATTTGAAAACATATCATATCCTCCAGCCCAAAGCAGCTACATAACTTTTGAGAGGAGGATGGACAGCTTTGGTTGACTGTGGGCCGCATCTGCCTTGCCAAAGAATCGAACCCGGACAGGCTCGTGTTTAAAATCAGTGTTCACCTACGATGCTCTAGGCCTGTGATGGAGTTCTCTTTTGATCTTTTGTTTCCAGATTACCTGATGGTGTCTTGGAGAAATTCTAAGTGTCTTTAAATGGCGTACGATAATGTACATAATACTTATGATAGTAATACGATTGGGTAATTTGTAGCCAGGGGCAATGTAGATAATAGTGATCATATCGTTCAACAACCTGGGTCTCATTGCAATCGTTCCTATGAATCTAATCTTGTAATTTCACTTATGATAAAGTTAAAAAAAACTGGGTCTCCTTGTAATCGTTCATATGAATCTAATCTTATAATTTCACTTATCATTATGACAGTTAAACGATTTGATATCATTGATCAAGTTTTCTTTTTTTTTCAGAGATTACCAGCAAAAGAGTTTTTTTTTTAGTCACGTGGAAGAGATTGTGATGTAAGTGGTTAGGAAAGTGGTTGTCCGGCCGTAAACAGAACGGTTGGGAGGTGGTAAGTGGCGTGCTACAAGGGTCCGTTTCTCTTTGTAAAACCAAAACATTGATGACGAACTTTGCTGTAAGACCTCTAGAGTCAATGGACGATATTACAGTTTCAGTCAAGTGACAGCAACATGTTTCAACGTCTGAAGTTATAAGGTAACTTGAAGGTAACCCCGTCGGCCGGGCTCGCATGACGCAAATTGCATGTCGTTCATACAGAGTTTAACACATTGCCAATAGGAGAAGACGGACTTACCTTTGTCTCGTACGAACCAGAGACTTGGTTGTGACTAGAATTGCCAACATTTGAGGACTAATACAGTATGTCTCCCTCCACGCTAACACTCGCCTCTATCTTCACTACGGAGGCAGACACAACCAAACGCATCTTCACTACACCCCTCTACACAGCTGGCCTTTGAAGGCCATTAGCAACAACACCTCTGACTTCACTGGCCTTTGACCTGAACTCTGTGGGTCAGGTCAGAGGCCATGTTTGTCCAGCAGAGTTTGATGGCCTCTAATGACCTTAAGTCAAGCAGATAAAAGTAGAGACGGAAAAATGACACAAAACTATTTGTCGTAACTTGAGAAAGAGAGAGATTGGAATCCAGGTTTCCGAAACTCAATCCTCTCGCTTTTACATTCGACTGATGCGTCCCCACTCGTAACACTGTGTCGCATTTGGGTTTGTCCTTCACGGAATAAGACACAAGTAGAAGACAGGACAGCTGTGAGCGACCACTATGACCCCTGATACTCCATAAGAATCGATCAAGCTCCTAAGGCAGAGATGGGTAAAGGGTGATTATATAACGCTGGGACCACGAAATCTCAAAGACATCGAGAGACCAATTTAAACAGCCTTTTAAGAGGAGGTCAATGTGTGATTTCACCCGGTAATAATGGATGGAAATGATGATCAAGCAAGTGTTTGAGATCGAACGGGGCAACTATCATTTTCTTCAGCAGCATTCTTGAAATATAGTGGATGATGGACCAACAAGAGAAATTCAAATCAGAACTTTTTTTGTAGCTTTGACGAACTGAAGACAAATATTTTGAGGAAATGTTCATGTAATTTTTGCCTCAAAATGTACAGGGTTTATGATCTCAAGTTGACAATGTAGCAGCCATATATTGGTTCTCTGTTCCCATGTGTTCTGTGACTGATTTCTCTTACCATTAGAGATAACCTGAGGGGAATTAGTCCTTTCTTGAAATTCGTGTCCATCAAGTTGTGAGCCATGAGCTGTAATAAGTATCTGATATACTTTTACTGTTATATAGCAGATGTCTTCATTATGGACGCATTATTTCCATATACTGTCCTCCAGCAGATAATCTATGCACCGTCGGGTCTTCTGTCATGTTTCTCCCATATACTGTCCTCACATCACAGACCATCAGGTCTTCTGTCATCTGTCTCTCACTTGTACTGTTTCCAGCAGATCACCTCATCATGGACCATCAGGTCTTCTGTCATCTGTCTCTCACTTGTACTTGTCTTCCAGCAGATCACCTCATCATGGACCATCAGGTCTTCTGTCATCTGTCTCTCACTTGTACTGTCTTCCAGCAGATAACCTCATCATGAACCATCAGGTCTTCTGTCATCTGTCTCTCACTTGTACGGTCTTCCAGCAGATAACCTCATCATAGACCATCAGGTCTTCTGTCATCTGTGTCTCACTTGTACGGTCTTCCAGCAGATAACCACATCATGAACCATCAGGTCTTCTGTCATCTGTCTCTCACTTGTACGGTCTTCCAGCAGATAACCTCATCATAGACCATCAGGTCTTCTGTCACGTGTCCCATACAATAACCTCCAGCGTTCATCCTCATCATAGACCATCAGGTCTTCTGTCACGTGTCCCATACAATAACCTCCAGCGTTCATCCTCATCACAGACCATCAGGTCTTGTGTCACGGTGTTAACTGATGGTCTTCCTGACGCAGAGCTGACCCGGGAGAGCGATGACGTGACTCGACGTGGCTTCACCACCACAACCCACAACTCCTTCACCCTCACCAACTCAGACTTCTACAGCGTCTCCTGCTCGGCCAAGGACGGCAAGACGTAAGTCGGTCGCATCCAGCTGGTGCTGGAGGTGGGGCCCAGCTGGTGATGTAGGTGGGGCCCAGCTGGTGCTGTAGGTGGGGCCCAGCTGGTGCTGTGGGTGGGGCAATGCTGGTCCTGTAGATGGGGCACTACAGGTGCTGTAGATGGGGCACTACAGGTGCTGTAGATGGGGCACTACAGGTGCTGTAGGTGGGTGGGGCCATGTAGTCATATATCTCATTTTGTCTCGCTGTATATATGTCTCGTTCTCTCTCGATCTCTCTCCTGACGCAGGTGGGAGAACACGATAGCGGGGATCCGCTCTGACGAAGACATCCGGTCCAGAGCCGGGTGGGACAAGGTGCCTGAAGACGCCCTCCACCTGAACTTCCTCATCCTCGGGTTCGACTCCCTCTCCCACAACACCTTCATACGCACACTCCCGAAGACGTACACCTTCCTGACGCAGAACCTCGGGGCGCACGTCATGGAAGGCTACAACATCGCTGGGGACGGCACGCCCCAGCAGCTGATACCCATGCTGACGGGTAAGGTAACCCGTTACTCCACCATGGGGGAGATGGGACCATGTTACTAGGGTGGGAGAGAATTGGAAAGTCTGAATTCCATTTGTTTTTGGGGAGGGTAACTTGGGTTTTTAGCCTCTGAGTGACACAAAGCTCAAGGGGAAGGAGGAAGAATAAAAAGTCTGAATTCCATTTGTTTTTGGGGAGGGTAACTTGGGTGTTCAGCCTCTGAGTGACACAAAGCTCAAGGGGAAGGAGGAAGAATGAAAAGTCTGAATTCCATTTGTTTTTGGGGAGGGTAACTTGGGTGTTCAGCCTCTGAGTGACACAAAGCTCAAGGGGAAGGAGGAAGAATGAAAAGTCTGAATTCCATTTGTTTTTGGGGAGGGTAACTTGGGTGTTTAGCCTCTGAGTGACACAAAGCTCAAGGGGAAGGAGGAAGAATGAAAAGTCTGAATTCCATTTGTTTTTGGGGAGGGTAACTTGGGTGTTCAGCCTCTGAGTGACCTCCCCTGGAATATCACAGGAGTGAGACCAGATCTGGACCGTGTTGAAAGCCTATGTTAACACCCGGGTCTTAGGAGTCACTCTGTCTTCTTTTTGTTTATATTACGACAGGGAAGACGGAGTTGGAGCTGCCAGAGACACGGCGGAGGATGGGCGACCAGGCGCAGTTTGTCGACGTCTACCCGTTCGTGTGGAACGACTTTAAGAAGAATGGATACGTTACATGTGAGTGAGAGGAAGTTCAACAGATGCATCAATGATAACATCAACAGATGCATCAATGATAACATCAACAGATGCATCAATGATAACATCAACAGATGCATCAATGATAACATCAACAGATGCATCAATGATAACATCAACAGATGCCTCAATGATAACATCAACAGATGCCTCAATGATAACATCAACAGATGTCTTAATGATAACATCAGATGCATCAATGATAACATCAACAGATGCCTCAGTGATAACATCAACAGATGTCTTAATGATAACATCAGATGCATCAATGATAACATCAACAGATGCCTCAGTGATAACATCAACAGATGTCTTAATGATAACATCAACAGATGCATCAATGATAACATCAACAGATGCCTTAATGATAACATCAACAGATGCCTCAGTGATAACATCAACAGATGTCTTAATGATAACATCAGATGCATCAATGATAACATCAACAGATGCCTCAGTGATAACATCAACAGATGCCTTAATGATAACATCAACAGATGCATCAATGATAACATCAACAGATGCATCAATGATAACATCAACAGATGTCTTAATGATAACATCAACAGATGCCTTAATGATAACATCAACAGATGCATCAATGATAACATCAACAGATGCATCAATGATAACATCAACAGATGCATAAATGATAACATCAACAGATGCATCAATGATAACATCAACAGATGCATCAATGATAACATCAACAGATGCATCAATGATAACATCAACAGATGCATCAATGATAACATCAACAGATGCATCAATGATAACATCAACAGATGCATCAATGATAACATCAACAGATGCATCAATGATAACATAACATCAACAGATGCATCAATGATAACATCAACAGATACCTCTATGA